>NW_027043029.1:1005000-1205461 GCF_036013475.1 Columba livia
TACGTCTATTCCATTAAAGAATCTCAACATTTTGGTGCCGGCTCCATGTGTTTGTCATGTGGCCTCTCTCACCTCCTAGATTTCCAGGTAGGAAAACAGGTGGGGGAGCAGGTCTCAGCTAAACCCCAGGGCACCTGCTATGGAAAGCATAGGTGTGAAAGCGTAGGCATAGCCTCTGGGCTCAGGCACCAGGTTCTGTGGGCTGGCAGATGGCTGCCTGACAGCTCAGACATGGTAATTATCCCTAATTCAAGCACTCGGGGTAATGCAAGGTGGTGCCGTGTTGGAAGCGCTTCATTAACTGCAGAAGAGTAAAGACAGGCCCATGGGCAGATCCTCTGCTGCAAAGGGGCATTGTTCCTGTTGTAGCAAAAACAAGCCCAGCGATAATCTTAAGCCCATATCGGCATCAGTAGCTGGTTGTGAGAAGCGGCTAAGAAGACTAATCGGGCTGCAGATGATAGCGAGGGGCCGCATTCATCCCCAGGGGCATCATCAGGGGAGGAAGTGACCGTTACCCGGTCTTTTTCTCCAAGTGAGCTGAGAGAGTTGCGAAAAGACTATACTCGTAAAGATGGTGAGAATGTGTTAACCTGGATGCTCCGATGCTGGGATAACGGGGCTGACACAAGAGAACTGGAGGGCGGAGAAGCCAAGCAGTTGGGATCTCTGTCAAGGGATTCCACCCTTGATGGGGCAATTGCCAGTGAGCCCAACCCCACGGCCCTCTGGACCCGACTCTTGACAGCCATGAAAACAAGATTTCGTAACAAGGATGACTGTCAATGCACATCAAGGAAATGGAATGCTATGGAGCGAGGTATCCAGTTCCTGAGAGAGTTAGCTGTGCGAGAGATTATCTGTTTTGGGCCAGATAGCCAGGAGGGGGTGAATCCAGATAGAGTTGAGTGTACACGGTCTATGTGGCGCAGATTCTCACAGAGTGCACCAGCTCTATATGCTAAGAAATTGGCAGGAACGTTCGTGTCAACTGGCGGTAGACAAAGTGTTAATGACATGACTGAGCGGCTCCGGGAATTTGAGGAAATCCTTTCTGATCCCCTAGGGGCTTATGTCTCTAGGGTGGAGAAACTGAGTGAAACGACTGTTGACTGTTTTGAAAAGCTGTTGATAGAAATGAAAGCACTCAGGGAACACACACGTGACTCTCGATTTGTACAAACCAATGCTTCAGCTATTAGGAGAAAGCATTTCCAATATCCAGAGAGAGAGAGAAAGCGTTTCCAGTCCCCAGAGAGAGAGAGAAGGCGTTCCCAGTCTCCAGAGAGAGAACACAGGCAGGCCACCAGCAGAGGTTTGCTGTGGTCCTTCCTACGTGAGCAGGGAGAAGATATGAGTAAGTGGCACAGTAAACCTACTGGGGAACTTCAAGAACGAGTGCATGAGTTAACAGGGCAGGCTTCTAGGAAAAGGGCTGCCTGGTTTACAAAAGAGATTCTGGTGCTCGTGAAGGAACCTCTAATTCACAGCGAGTGACCGTGGAAGACCGAGACCAGAGGTGCCCTGCCTCCAGCCAGGCGGAGGAAAGGGATAACAGAGTTTACTGGACGGTACAGATAGGATGGCCTGGTACAACACACCCCCAGGAGTACAAGGCTTTGGTGGACACTGCTGCTCAGTGCACAATAATTCCTTCAGACTGTAAGGGGACACAACTCAACAGTATTTTTGGAGTGACTTGGGGGATCCCAAGAGCTGACTGTTGTAGAGGCTGAAATGAGCCTAACTGGAAAAACCTGGCAAAAGCATCCCATTGTGACTGGCCCAGATGCTCCGTGCATCCTTGGCATAGACTACCTTAAGAGAGGGTATTTTAAGGACCCAAAATGGTATAGGTGGGCATTTGGTACAGCATCTGTGGACACTGAGAGAATTGAACAGCTGTCTGATTTGCCTGGTCTTTCAGATGACCCTTCTGTTGTAGGACTGCTGATGGCTGATGATCAGCAGGTGCCAGTTGCTACCACAACGGTGCATCGTCGACAGTATCGCACCAATCGGGACTCTTGGATTCCTATTCGGAAATTGATTCGTCAACTGGAAAGCCAGGGTGTGATCAGTAAGACTCGCTCACCTTTCAATAGCCCAATTTGGCCAGTGCGTAAGTCTAGCGATGAGTGGAGATTAACTGTAGACTACTGTGGCCTGAAGGGGGAAGGGGGAAAAAGGGTGAAGGGAAACCTTCTCCCACAGTTTTGATTGTCTCCCCATGATCAAACCACGACAAAAACAAAGAATCAATGTGGTGAGGCTGTCGAGTGGCCCTTGGTTTGTCCTGCAAACAACCTCTGAATGCGGATTCTTGCAGGTGCAGCGGAGCAGGCAGCAGCATCTGAGTAAAACTCTGGGGGATGGGGTCCTGTGTGCTGGGGACAGCTTCCCTCGCCATTCTCTGCTCCCTCCTCCTTCAAGCAGGGGCTGCCCCACGCCACGCACAGCCAGTCCCAGCCGGGCCCGGAGGTGGGTGTCTCCATGACGACCGCCCGGGCTCTGTGACGTCATAACCAGAGGCCATTGTGACACGGGGTCGACATCACCAGAGGCCATTGTGACACGGGGGTCCCCGCCCTGACCGTGGGGGTATTTAAGGAGCGAGAGCCCTGGGGTGCTCACTCCCAGGAGAGCAGCTTCTCAGGAGCAGCAGCTTCTCAGGAGGCAGCAGCTTCTCACGAGGCAGCATTTCCCCTGGGTGCCCGTTGCGGCTCTTTGATAGAGGAGACCCAAGATGCCAACTGACAAGGAGGTGTCCTGCTCCTCCTCCTGCCCGCAGATCGGCCACAGCCTGGGCCAGCACACCCTCCAGAGCACCTGGGTCACCCCCTCGGTCCAGGAGCGCTTGCAGGACCACCATAAAGGTCCCCAGGAGGGGTCTGGCTGGCCTCGCAGCACCAACAGCGAGGCAGCAGCAGAGGCAGAGTGCCCGGCACCTGCCCCACAGGGCGCCACAGCCGACGACGCGGCTCTGTGGGACACAGCCCAGCGCATCGTCAGTGAGGCCGTGCGCAGGGCTGTGGCTCAGATCATGGCAGCTGGCCAGGAACCAGAGGAACAGCAGGACCTGGCCCAGCACATGGACCTGCAAGATGAGAACAGCAAAGAGGGGTGCCAAGGCGGAGACACCATCCACAGCACCTGGATCAACCCCTCGGTCCAGGAGCACCTGCAGGACGCCCCTGCAGGTCCCCAGGAGGGGTCTGGCTTGACCAGCACAGACACGGAGGCGGCAGCAGAGGCAGAGCGCCCGGCACCTGCCCAGCACAGCCCCACAGAGGACGACGTGGACCTGTCAGACATTGTGGAGTACATCATCAGTGAGGCGGTGCGCAGGGCTGAGGCTGAGATCCAGGGACCTGGCCAGCAACCGGTAGAACAGCAGGACCTGGCCCAATGCACGGATGTCCCAGTGGCAGCAGCAGCACCTGCAGGACTAGAAGCCATTGAGGCTCATTTGGCAGGAGAGGATGAGGGACAGGCCAACACAGCCCCTCTCGTCCCAGCTGCAAAGGAGGAAGAAGAGAACACGGTTTCTCCAATGTCTGCAGAGCATGGGGGAGAGACCAGCGCAGACATCGCCTGCCCAGCGCAGGGCCCAGCTCCACGGCGACGGCCTTCCCGGTTCAGGAGGGCGCTCCGGGCTCTGCGCAGGGCTTTCCGCTGCAGCTGCACCGCGGCACAGCAAGAGGAGTAGAGCCGCGACCGCGGCATTCACCTGCCCTGAGGACATGGTGCTGCCAGCCTCTGCTCGGCCTTGGATTGTTTTCAAAATCAATAAAGACAATTAAAAAAAAAATGACAGTTTTCCCCCTGTGCTCCTCTGTTCCTGCTCCATCTCGGGACAAAGAAGGCTGCAGGAAATCTCTGTCCTCGGGGTGTCCCGGCCTTGGTTGCCGGAAGCCCTGGGCTGGTGCTGCCGCAAGCCAGCAGTCTGGCTGGATCCCCCTCAAGCTCCCTTCCCACCCGCCTGTCTCCAGTTCCAGTCCAGGACTTGGAACATTTGAGATCTATTGCCGACTTGGCCTGGTTGACCTGCACCGTACGGCATCCCCTTCGTCTCACAAGGAACCTCCCCATTGCGGGGGTGTTTCGGAGCACCTGCATGAGCTGATACAGGCGAGACCCTCCAAACCCGCATGTGGTCCCTCTCCTCCACCGAGGGTCTTCCAAGTCAGGAAGAGCTGGCTGCTCGCTCCCTTGCTGGAAATCTGAGCCATGACCCATCTCTGCACAAGGCTCTGATGCACAAGGCTGCCAGCGTCACGAGAGCACGTTCAGGCCTGAGACACCGGGGAGAAGCGCCGCAAACAGTGCTGGTCTTGACAAGAAATCCACCCGCTCAGAGCTTCGTCTCAGATGCGAGTTACTCTACCCTGGGTTTCTGGGGCCCAGAAATGGAGGGGGGCTCAGGTATAAACCCAGTCAGCCAAGAGCCGCAGCAGCTGCTGATCCCTGTGTGGCACATTGCAAACCAGCCATGGCTGTCTGTGGCTGCTGCATGGCCCGGGCTGCAGCCTTCGCAGCATCCTCCTCTTCCCCAGCACCCCCGTGCACTGCACAGACCCAGAGCTGATTGCAATGGCTGGGGCAGCACCGGGCAGCAGCAGCATCTCTCTCCCCAGCCTCCAGCTGCCCAGTTGCCCTGCAGGGAATTTCTGCCGGGGAAGGGCAGAGTTGTATTGCGATCGGCCGGGGGCTCAGGACAAAGCACAGCACCGCCACGTCCCCGGAGCAGAGCCCTTCTTTTCCTGGCTTGGACTGGTGTATTCCTCCTGCTCACAGCGCGGTCCTTCTCTGGGATAAGGTGACGCCAGCACCTTCAGGGAAATTGGAACGTCATGATGGAGTGGACGTGAAACAGCCTCACTTCCCGAAAAGCCAAAGGAGTAAAACTGACATGGAACAAAGCAAGTAACTTGCCACAGCTGTCCAACCTGCGCTCCTCAGGCGGGAGGTGACCGGCGACATGTTCTGGTGCTGCGGGGCTGTGCCGCAACAGTTCAGTTGGGGCCGTGGCCAGAAAGGTAGTGATGTACATCTAGAGAAACCCACATCGTTCTGTGGGAAGCATCTGTTTCCTCGGCACGATTTGGAACACTTTTGACACACGGGGCTTGCTGGGCCCTAAATCACAGCTGCGTTGACTCCTCTAAGCCTCCCAGTTCCAATTCAGCAGGTGCCCAGTTCAAGGTGTCGACTCAGCAATGTGTACTTCACTTTAATCTGTATTATGTATTATGTATTATGTATTATGTATTATGTATTATGTATTATGTACTATGTATTATGTATTATGTATTATGTATTATGTATTATGTATTATGTATTATGTATTACCAACAGTAATTTGCCAACAGGAGGAGTTCTTGCTAAATTAACAGCAAAAGCCATGCTGAAAAATGTAAGGGAGCAATGCGGGAGGGCTGGAGTCGTGCTCGGGAGCTGTGTCCGTGCGGGAAGGTTTATGTGTCTCGCTGGGTAGTGCCCAGAGAGTTGGTCTGATCGCACCGCAGAGCTCCCGGAGACATCAATCTGTTTGCTTCTTTCCTACACCAAGCTTTAAAGGCTGGTTTGGATAGTCAAATGGGATTCAAACGTAACGTTCCTCCAAGAAGGCCTTGGGTAAGTCATTTCCCAAAATTCCAACTTCTTTTCCCAGGGAGGCTGAATTTCCTCCATAGCAATCAAATGATCAGGTTTTGCACAGAAGAGTTGCTGTGGTTCTAAGCGTCTTTATTTTGTCTATGCTGCCTTAAAGAAGCAGCTGATCTGCCTTTTGCTTTTGGTGATGGAAGTCGGGAATGGCCAGCGCTGTGCTTCATGTCAGGATGGTTTCATTCTCAAATTATTGAAACTGAATCGTTTGCCAGATGCAACTCCAAGAAAATGCCTCAGCCTCTTCCAGGGCCCTGCTTTTTAGTCGGCTCTCAACATCACCAGCAAAGAGCTGCTGCTTCTCTTCTGCACTGGATGTTTGGACATCTCTTTGCTAGAGGGACAAGGTCCCTTCGATCAAGAGACTGAAGCAGAAGCATCAGAAATTGACATTCCTCCAAGTTTTCCCCCAGTGCCTCAAGTTCCAAAGCAAAGAGAAGGGCATGGTGGTGGTGCCATTTTCTACCCCAGGGATAAAATTGTGGCAGGAATCGTAGTATGGAACATCTTCTACAGGATGCCTATTGCCGGCAAGGTCAGTGCAGGACTGGTGTGCTGGACAGTGAGTCTTGCTTAGATTGGGGATTTTCTTGTGGAAAAATCCATCTGCACATTTAAAATGATGAAAAAGAAATGGAGATGCTCTGTTTGGTACGATACTTGCAAGAAACGTGTAGGTTGGTTGTGCTTTAGTTGTTAGCAGTGCAGGTCAGAGCGGCTTCACAGTATCACAGTATGTTTGGGATTGGAAGGGACCTCAAAAGATCATCCAGTCCAATCCCCCCATGGAGCAGGAACACCCAGGTGAGGTCGCACAGGAACATGTCCAGGAGGGTTTTGAATGTCTCCAGAGAAGGAGACTCCACAACCTCCCTGGGCAGCCTGTTCAGTGCTCTGCCACCCTTACTGAGAGAAGGTTTTTCTCAAATTTAAGTGGAACCTCTTGTGTTCCAGCTTGATCCCATTGCCCCTTGTCCTATCATTGTTTGCCACTGAGAAGAGCCTGGCTCTGTCCTCGTGGCACCCTCCCTTTATATATTTATAAGCGTTAATAAGTTCACCCCTCAGTCTCCTTCAAACTAAAGAGACCCAGCTCCCTCTGTATCTTCTGCCACCAGGGCACCCACCCCGTTCATCAGTGGGCCTACATTGCCTCTGCTATTAGTTTTATCTGCTATGTATTTGAAACAGTTCTTTTTGCTGTCCTTGACCCCTCTCGCCAGCTGTAATTCTAAGGAGGCCTTGACTATCCTAGCTGCCTTCCTACATCCTCTAACAACAGCCTTATATTCCTCCCAAGTGGCCAGCCCCTGCTTCCACGACCTGTAAACTCTCCTCTTCTGCTTGAGCATACCCAACAGGTCCCTGTTCAACCACGCAGGCCTCCTGGCTCTCTTCCTTGACTTCCTACGTGTGGGGATGCTCTGATCCTGAGCATGGAAGAAGCAATCTCTGAATGCAATCCAGCTATCTTGGGCCCCTTTTCCTTCAAGCAGTCTTGCCCATGGGATTTCCCCCAGCAAACTGCCTCAAATCCCGTGCAAACTGCCTAAAATCAGCACTGGGTTGTGGTTCCTTTAACCAATGTCCCCATGTCCATTCCTCATGGCGTGGGACATCTCAGGTGAGTGCAGAGCAGGGTGACACACCACAGAGCTGAGGTGCCTCCCAACCCTTGTCAGTGGCAACAGAAGGCCAGACAGACACTGTGGCTCCTGCCTCTGTGTGTAAAAGGGACAGACTCTGGCTCTGAACATCCCTGGGTGCAGAAGGAGTCCAGGATGCCAGCTCAGATGTGGATGCCTGACAGGCCCTGACATTTCTGTGTGTGACTCCAGGAACAAACCCCACTGGCCCAGTGAGATTCATCTCAGCTGCCCTGGACAACCTCATTGCAAGTGCTCCTGTCTGCTACGTCACCCTTGCCCATGATGCCGGGCTGTGCTCTCAAAAGTGCCACAGCAATCAGAGAGGTTCTGGGGTCCTTGGAAAAGCCAGACATCCAACCCAACTTCAAGAAGGGCTCTTTATTAAAATCCAGCCATTTTTCCGCAAGCAGAGCTGCTCCTCCACCTGGGTCAGCGACGCCAGCAGCACAGGGCTTGCAGGGCCCATCGTGATCGTGGCTGCTCCCTTGGACTGCTCAGGATGACAATGGTCTGAGCAGCGAGGGAGCGGACGAAGGGTTTACTGTCCGTCTCCAAGGGCCGAAGGGCTGCAACAGAAAGAAGCAGAGCCCAGATGATCTCCTGCATCTGCAGAGACACCCAGGCATCCCCTCCTGACCAGGCTCCCTACTCACCACTGCAGATCTCAGCGAGCTTCTCCTCCTCCCTTCGGTCCCTCAGGGGCCGCGCAGCCAGC
The DNA here is from genome assembly GCF_036013475.1 of Columba livia. NCBI lineage: Eukaryota > Metazoa > Chordata > Aves > Columbiformes > Columbidae > Columba > Columba livia. The sequence goes on from NW_027043029.1 coordinate 1,013,035, forward strand.
CCTGGGCACAGAGTTCCATCAGACCCCTCTTCCCTCCCCCTCATCAGAGCTGGCCCCAGGGGATACCCCAGAGCTGACATAGCGGGACTGAGCGAGGCAGCCACCAAGCCCACCTGTGTGGGCAGGGCTGGGAGGGGAGGCCAAGGCCCTGCACGGGGCAGCTGGGGTTCTGAAGCCACAGGGCTGCTCCTTGTGCCAGGGCAGCAGTGGGGACTGGGGCCAGGCTGCCAAGAGAGGGACCCGGGGGCTGTGACTCACCGATGAACCTCATGGCCGCCTCTCGCAAGCTGGCCTGAGCATCCCTCAGGTATGGCAGGCTCTGGCTCAAGAACTCTTGAGCCCTGCTCCTGTCCTGCTCCAGCTGGAGAGAGCACAAGGGTGTGAGCATGTCACTGTCTGCAGCCCACCCCGAGCTGGCTGGACCAGTCCCTCCTCCCAGTAACCCAGGTTTCCCTTTCCCCACAGGCCACTCCTGCCCCCCAGCCAGTAGCCCTGTTGGGCTGAGGCTGAGAGACAGACACAAGCAGAGTGGTCCCAGGGGTGCTGAGAGTCCTCCTTCCCGCCAGGCCTGGGGCAGAGGGAAGAGCCCTTGGGGGTTCTGTTCTTGAGGACAGGGAACAAGGGTGCAGCTCGGGGCTGCAGCAGGGCGGGCGAGGCACATCTGCAGAGCCCACAGCCCAGACATGTGGGGCAGCCCTCAGTCAGCCTGGGCCTTCGCTGTTCTCACCAAGCTCTCTCCAATCCTCCATGTCTGCTGAGTCCGCACCAGGTGTCTGAGCTGCTTCCATTTCAGGAGCTCTGCTGCACCAAGGAGGGCTTCCCTGGCGGCCTGCGGAACAGCAGAAGCTGGGACATGGCACCCACAGTCTGCATAAGGACACCTGGCGTCCCCCCATTCTTGGCTTTGTTTCTGGAACACCTGCCCTTTGGGGGCAGCGACATGCCCTGGCCCAAACATCTGGGGCTCTCTTGGGCACAGCCCTGGGGGACAGAGACTGAGGCTCAAAGCTCGAGACCCAGCACCTGCAGGGACAGCTGAGGAGCCCGTAGGGATGCGCCTGTTCAGGCCTCAGTGGCCACAGGCTGCTGCTGAGCCCTGTGAGACCTATGGCAGGTGGTGGAAATGGCCATGGCAGCTTCTCTACCGCTACTCGTGCTGGGTCTGTAAGGACCCGTAGTATGGGCTGGAGGAGGCTGCCAGTTGCCAGCAGCCCTGTCCCCTGGTGCCCAGGCCACCTGTGTGCTGTCAGCACACCCCTCTCTGCCTCAGTGCTCAGCGTGGAAATCTGTACCTTGGCCACGTTGTTGTTCTGATCGCTCAAACGAAAGAAGAGGGGGAGCAGTGCACGGTGCACGTAGCTCTTAATCCTCTTCTTGTCGTGCGCCATCACTGACTGCACCCGCTCTCTGAACAGGCAGATGGAGAGCTCTCGCAGCTGGCTGGACTCCTGGGAGGAAGGAGGAAAGCCGGACTTCAATCCCAGCAGCTCTCTGCCCGTGGTGAGCAGGGGCAGTATCGGGGCTGACGTGAGGGGAGATGCTCCAGGGTCAGGCTGTGCAGAAGCCCAGAAGCCATCCCACGAGAGCCCGGGGGAGCAGAGCCTGCTCCCAGTGCTGTCCACGGGGCTGGGCTGAAGGGCAGCTGTCACTGCAGGCTGCCCACCCCCAGGGCTCAGTCTCCATCATCAGCCTTACATCATCAAAGAGGGGCAGGAGCTTTTCCTCCAGCTGCTCGACAGTGGGCCTGGCCTCTTCCCTCTTCAGGTGTCCCATCACGCTGCGGAAGAATGTCAGGACTCTCCTTTTCACTTCTGTGTTGCTGTAGTCGAGCAACCCCACAACTGGTGGCAGGAGGGACTGTATTTTTCTTGCCTGTATGAACAACAGTTTCATTTTTGTGAAAGGATCAAAGACCACCCTGGCAAAAAAGCCAGTCACTGAGTACCAGCCTCCTGTCCAGCTTCATGGCAGGTGGTGGCACAGGAATCTCTGTGGCAGCCTCCTGGCAGGTGGTGGCCATGGGCACAGCCACGGAGATACAGGAGAGCAGGGCCAGGGCAGGGAGGGTTGAAAAGCAATGACTCCCTGTGTCCTGCTCAGCCGTCCCCTTTTCCCACAGGCCCCCATGGGCAGATGTCTTGGAGAGACTCCGTGCCTGGAAAGCTCCCCAGGCAGCCATCAGGCCCCAGCACGGCAGGGAGGGCGTGTGGGGCTCTCACCCACTGCCTGACCCCCAGCCAAGGCCAAGCCAGCACCTCACCCAATGCCCCAGCCCCACCTGCCAACATGGCTCGCTTGACACCGCCCCGCTCACCATGTCAGGACTTTCTGACCCACTGATGACGCCTGCGGGAAACATGGAGTCTATGACCAGGAGTCTTTTGCGCAGGTTTCTTAAGATCTTCTTCAGAGGCTGGGGTGTGGAGATCATCATGTCCCACATGTCCAGGGCAGTCCTGCGAGAGAGCGCTCTGTCAGCAGGGCAGCCTGGGCCACAGCAGCGTGTCCGGCTCCGCGCTGCAGGACGCTTGGGATGCCCTGGGCAGCAGCAGAGGCTGAGCTGGTGCTCCCGTGGGGCTGGCAGGAGCGCAGTGGGGGGCTCTGGGCTGTCTTGCTCAGCTGTGGCTGCTGCGGGCCTGGCTGACCCCCAGCGCTGGAAAATGTGGTGGGATGGAGGGTCCTGCTCCTCGGGGGTGTCCTGCAGGATTCCTTGGCTCTGTGCCCCTCTCCCCACAGTGAACAAGCCCTCGTGGCTTTTGGGGCCAGTACCTGTCTCCTGGTGGAGCGATCCTCAGCAGCGTTGTGAGCACCTTCCCAGGTCTCCTGTCAGCCATGAGCAGAAGCAGGGACGCCACGCTCTGCCGAGCTGGTGCTGTGTTGATGCTGTCCAGGTTTTTGTGGATGCATCTCATGATCTTTGGCAGCTGGAGGAGATAAGGTGAGGATGGCGCTGTCACTGAGTGCAGCCACTTCCTCAGCTGTCCTTCCCATTCCTCTCTGCCACCTTCATGTGGCTTCAGATTCCTGAGACACCAGGGGTTGGGGGGTAGGGATGGAGGAAGGAACAAGGCCTGACAGGGCTGAAGCCTGGCAGGGCAATCCAGCCACTGGCCACTTACATCCGCCAGCCAGAAGTCAGGGAATTCCATGACCATGTCCAGCAAGTCTGTTGCCCGCTTCTTGTCAAAGGTGCTGGAGTCTCTCATGGCCTCGATGAACACAAGGACGATGTCTGTCCTTTCAGAAGTTCTGAGGTATCTCGCACAGGACTATGGGAGGAAGGAAAGAAAAGAAGGAAGTGAAGCCAAATCACACCGAGCGCCCTGATGCTGCTGCTTAGCCAGGCAGTGCCAGCAGCCCTGCAGAGACACCCGACAGTGCTGGTGGCAGAGCCCGCAGCAAAGCTGGCAGCAGGGGCGGCAGTGACTGCACGGGGAGGATGAGAACAGAGGCCCCGGAATGAGGGAGGAGGGTCGGACTCATGGGCACAGGGTGCTGGCCCTGCCGTGAACCAGGGCTTGCTGGTGGCCAGGAGGACTGGGGCTGCTGCTGGGACACTGGTGCCAAAGCCCGGAACCCAAGCGTGTGTCCAGGGCTGGCTCGGTGGGTAGTCAGGGCTTTGCAGGCCCGTGCCGGCCACAGCTCCCAAAGCAGCTGCCTGGGCAGCAGCCCCGCATGGGGCAGCTGCAGGCTGCTCTGGGGTGCAGGGATGGGGAGACGGCCTGGCTGGAGGGTGCCTGGCTCCTTACCGCCAGTGTGGGATGTCTGAATAGCGCAGAGCTCATCTTCTCAATCCTCCCCACAGCCCTCTCCTGCACACATTCTCTCTCAGAGGTGGTGAAGGTCAAGAGCATCTGGGAAGAGAGAAGCTGCTGGTGAGCCCTGGGAGCAGCCACCGCTCCAGCAGAAGTAGCACCGCTCCACTCCTGGGCTGGACTCTGTTCTCAAGCAAAGCCTGTAGTGGGGTTCTGGCCCTCAGGCCCCTGGCAGGCTTGGAACAAATGCCCTGGGCCCGCCCTGTGGCCAGGCAGGGAGGCAGATGTCACCCTCTGCCGCCACTGTGCTGCAGAAGAGCCTGGCGGGCAGCCCCTGGTTCCCTGGGGAGGTGGGCACCCTCCCGGCAGCGCTCTCTGCACGGCACTGGGTAGGACTGTCCACTCCAGAGGGGACACCCTGTCCCCAGGGTGAAGAACAGCCCTTGTGAAGCCCACTCTTTGCACACGCCAGACCTGGAAGATATTCTGGAGCAGCTCGCTGACTCTGGAGGCTGAAGAGCCGAGCACCAATGCCTGCAGCATATTGTCCATGGCTTCCATGGTCTGCAAGGAGACAACGAGTTTTGGCCGTGTTTCCTGCCATCTGTTTCACACACGGGGGACTGATATGAACTCTCAGTGCCAAGAGGCAACTCCTGTGCTGATTTTCTGTGTCTGGGAGAGACTCAGGGGCAAATAATCTGCTACTGGCAGAGCAGCAATTGGCACTGGATGTGGCCAGGCCAACTGTCAGCAGATGAAGGCATGAGGGTGTGAAAGCAGAGCTGAGACCAACCCTGCCTTGTCTTTCTGGTTATATATCAGCATGGGGTGAACAGGGAGCAGCCAGAGGGACTGTTGGGTCCTGCAGTTCACCAAGCACTTACTTTTAAGAAGAGATAGCGGCCCATGTCCTGCATTTTCTCTTCTGGAGGAAGCAAGAAGACACTAGAGAAGCAGGCTTGGAGGAGGCTTGCCTCCTTGCCCTCCAGCGCCCTCTCCACTGCGCTGCAAAGAGAGAGGAGCCAGTCACACTTGGGTATTTGGAGCAGTGCTTCGAGATCTCATGCAGGGTCCCCGGGAGGGATGGGCAGGTACCTCAATTCGGCAATGGCAAGCATGGCGTTCCACCGCACCGCCGTGCGCAGTTTGTTTCTAGGCTCCTCTTCCAGCAGCACCTGCAGAGCACAGCCGGGATGGGACCTGCAGCTGCCAGCACCCAGTGCCACCAGCCCCTGGCCCTGCCCAGCGCTGTCCTCACAGGGTGCCGGGGGCATCGCCCCCTTCCCCAGAGGCGCCACGTATCCCCTCACCTTGATATTCTCTGCCAGACCATATCTCTGGCAGAAGATATCTAGGCCCTGTGGAGGGCCATGGCGCTTGCTGTTGTAGCACAGGTCACAAATGTTCTGAAGAAACGGAATCTTCTGGCTCTCCTCCTGGCAGCCAGGGGACAGAGAGACAAACAGGGAGTGTGAGATGGGGACACACAGCCAGCGGCACCGCAGCATGGGGGTGCAGTGCCAATTAGCGCCCTGGGAGAGGCAGCTCTGCCCAGCCAGCACCCTCCAGCACCCGCAGCAGAGCCCCTGTCAGCAGACACCGGCTCAGCCGCCTTCCAAACGGCCATGGTTACCTTTTCTGGGCTGCTGACAAAGGACACGATGGAGTCCACGCGTCTCCTTTCAAATTGGTAGACAGGTAACCAGCCAGCATCTAATAAAGGAGGAGAGCAGGGAGGGCTGCAGAGAGGGTTTGCAGGCAGGACAGAGCAGAAGGAGCTCTGCCCCATGTCCATCCCAGTGCCCGCTGCCCCGGCACAGTCTCCCCGTGCGTGTCAGGGCTGCAGGGTGCCCGGCAGACGGGCTGCGATGCTGGAGCCAGGCAGGACGGGGAAAGCGCCCAGTGCAGCGGGTGAGGAACTCGCTTCAGACGGGCAGGAAAGGTCCCCGTCCCGCAGCACGGCTGCCTCCTGCCCGCCCAGCTGCCTCTCGCTGCCCGTGCCCTGCAGCAGGAGCTGGGTCCCCTCTGCCCGCAGAGGCTGTGCTGGGGCCGGCTCCCAGCTCCGAGCAGCCCTGGGCTTCAGGCAGCATAATCACCACCCATGGAACCCCCTGCCAGCGCGTGGGGAACCGTGACCCTGGTGTCGAGCGGGGAGCGATTGCTGGGCCCCACCCTGCCCAGACAATCAGGGCCCCTCACTCACCAATCTGCGGTGGCTGGGCCACATCCACCTGGTTGGGCTGCGGTGGAGATGTGACCTCCTGGGGAGCCCCAACCTCCTCCTGCCAGGCCACCCTGGGGCGGCTGGGGGGTCTCTCCTGCCAGGCCAGCCTAGGGCGGATGGGGGGTCTTCCTGCCATTTTTCAGACAAAGCGAAGGACGAAAAATGGGGAAGGCGGACGCTTTGTCAAAATGCCTCGGTGTTGCAGCTCTGCCAGAGGCAGCGGTGAAGGGTGTGGGATGCGCCCGTGTGCTCCTCGTCGGGGAAAGACGTGAGCTCAGGAGCTCCTTGCTCCAAGTCTGCCGGGGGCAGCTAGAGCTGGGCTGTGGTTGGACTCGATGATCGTAAGGGTCGCTTCCAACCAAGAAGATTCTCTGGTTCTCTGACAGACGTGGGCTACGGGCGGGGCTCTCGCCAGCTCCGTGCTCGCACCCTGTCTCGTCACCGTCCTGTCGGACAGTGTGGGCTGGGGCTGCAGCTGCACCGATCACATGCGGGGCAGTGGGTGTCACCAAGTGAGGTCACAAAGGGCCCCACTGTGACCCTGTGCCTGGGTGGGGAGGGTCAGGAGGTCCCCTTGGGAGGCTCAGGCCAGCTCAGCCCTGGGCACATGGCTGCTAAATTTCCATCCCAGTTTCTAGAAGTTCACCACCCATTGCTCTGAGCACAGTCTTGAACAGTCTGCTGCACCGCTCCATTTCCCCAGCGGCTGGTGCATGGTGGGGATGTCACAGACACACTCAGTGCCATCTCCTTGCTCCAGGAGCATCCATCTATGGGGATGTTGCGGAAAGGAGTCCCGTTGTCTGGCTCAGTTCTCTCTGGGCTGCCAGGGGTGCAGATGCACTCGATCCCCCAATCACCCCCAGCCAAACCCGCAGCACTTGGGTCCAGGCTCCGGAGGAGGGAAGGGCCTGAGCCGTACCCAGGCCAAGAACTCCTGCCAGGAGACCCACAGGGAAGCAGAAGAGCAGATGAACGCCGGGAACTTGTGGGCGTACAAGTCTCAGACACTTTTCTTACGGTGTGCAATGTGACTACGAGTCTATCAATTCATTCCATAAATACGACAGCCTGGATGAGCCACTGTGAGCTCTCCCTGCTAAATAAGTGAGCTGTATGGCAATGGTTTTACTACTCACAGCTCAGTGGATGAGACCAATTTAAGTTTCATATTAATCATTTACCTTAAGTAGAGGCACACTAAATATAATCAATTCTTTAGGGACTTAAGGTGGTATGATTTTTAATATACTCTTTGCTTCGTGTTACTTGTAAGCTGGATTTGCTACAATTTTAAGCTGTGAAGTTCTGCTCATATCTACCAATAGCAACTACAAACTACACTGATCGCTTACAAGATAAGGCACAGGAGCAGCTCTGGCTGTGCCTGCTGAGCACCACGCTGCCCCATGGAGAACAGCAGCACTGGCAGTGACTCCTGGGCCATGTCCAGCTGGGCAGAGATGATCTGAGGGCAGGTTGGCAGCAGACCCTGAGGCTGTGCCGGGGGTGGCCACATCTGGCTCCTCCCGGCAGGAGTTTGGACAGTCCCTTCCCAGCTGTGAGCGCCAGGCCAAGGGCACGGGGCAGAAAGAGCCCTCACCCCCAAGGGTCCCAGCCCCACACTGGCCTCTGTCCCCAAACTACCAAAACTCCTAAATAGGCTCTGCCTCTACCTGAATTAACTTCAATTTTAACAAAAAAAAACCCAAACTAAAGTGTACTTCTGGGTGAGGATGGACCAGGTTCGGGATCAGGACCAGGGGTGCTGCAGGAGCAGGTGTCTCCCAGCACAGACAGGCCATGGGGGCCTGTTGACTTCAGCACCCCTGGGCCCCAGCATGGCCCAGTTCAGCAGCCCCGGGCCCGAGGGCTCAGCCCAGGGACAGCCCCACAACCAGGGTCAGAGCGGTTCCTGCTGCTGCCCCGAGGGTCACCAGCCCCAGGCAGCCCTGAGCCAGAGTGCAGGTGTCTGAGCTGGGCTGAGCTGGAAGGGGCTGCAAAACAGCTCATCGGAGGAGGCGATGGAAGAAGGTGCCGTGTGTGTGGCACCGGGGGTGAACCGACACCCTCAGTTTGGTATCTGGACCCGTGCTGGGCTTGCACATGGACTAAGCCCCAGCTCAGAGCACAAATTGCTGTTCCCAGCCCTGGGTGCCAAGCGCTGGTCCTGCTCTCTCCTCCCTGGTGCGGCCCGAGCGCACGACTGCCCTGTGGCCTCTATGGGTCTCTATGATCTCTATGGGTCTCTATGGGTCTCTATGGGTCTCTATGGGTCTCTATGGTCTCTATGGGTCTATATGGTCTCTATGGTCTCTATGGTCTCTGTGGGTCTCTATGGTCTCTGTGGGTCTCTATGGGTCTCTATGGGTCTCTATGGGTCTCTATGGTCTCTATGGTCTCTATGGGTCTCTATGGTCCCTATGGTCTCTATGGTCTCTGTGGGTCTCTATGGGTCTCTATGGGTCTCTATGGTCTCTATGGGTCTCTATGGTCTCTATGGTCTCTATGGGTCTCTATGGTCCCTATGGTCTCTATGGTCTCTGTGGGTCTCTATGGTCTCTAAGGTCTCTATGGGTCTCTATGGTCTCTATGGTCTCTGTGAGTCTCTATGGGTCTCTATGGTCCCTATGGGTCTCTATGGGTCTCTATGGTCTCTATGGGTCTCTATGGTCTCTATGGTCTCTATGGTCTCTAAGGTCTATATGGGTCTCTATGGTCTCTGTGGTCTCTATGGTCTCTGTGAGTCTCTATGGGTCTCTATGGTCCCTATGGGTCTCTATGGGTCTCTATGGTCCCTATGGGTCTCTATGGGTCTCTATGGTCTCCATGGTCGCTATAGGTCTCTATGGTCTCCATGGGTCTCTATGAGTCCCTATGGGTCCCTATGGATCTCTATGGGTCTCTGTGGCCTTGGGCCTTGGGGAGCTCAGGTCAAAAGGAAGGACTGGTGTGGGTGTGGGATCTCTTAAGTGTCCTGGGATTGCTTTGCTAATCACTCTGTAACTGTTCCTGGGCTATTCAGTCCATAGGTGCCCAGAGAGGCAAAACAGTTCATGAACCAACTTTCCAATTAAGGTTTCCTTCTTACAAAAACACACACTTCCATTTTCTCATCGGCAAAAGACTGAAAGATGGAAGCTGAAGCAGCATGTGCCTCTTGTGAAAACAGGTAACAACAGATGGTTCCATTCAGTCGATCCTTAATTTATTCCTGCACAGGAAAGCTGTCCATTAATTTAATCTCTGGTGTCCAGGCAGGGCCTTGCTGATGTTCCTGTGTCACAGCAAGTGTGTGCATGTCAGGCTTCCTGCAGGTTTGTGACTGAGTTTTCCATTTTCCCTAACAAGGACAATCTTGCTGTGTGCTCCTGAAGTCTCCCATAAGCTGGTGGTTGAGAGAAGGATGGGGAGCTACAGTGAGCTCAGGGAGGACCAGGCAGCACCACAGGCAAAGCAGACGGGAACTCGACTGGGTGAACATTAATGGAATTTATTGGTAGAAGAAACAGGAACGTCTCCCCCATCTCTGGGCGGATCACCGTGCACCCTGAAGCGATACAGGCAGGTGTAGTCCGGGTGGCCCCAGTTGCTCAGCACTTGCAGCCTGATGTAATTCACAACCCCAGGGAGCTCGTTCTGCAATGACAAGAAGAAATGAGTCGCCTTTTCCTCTCTGGCCCGTGAGCGCTGACAGAAGTGCCGCAGCGACGGCCTCGATCAGCAGCTTCCTTCCTGCTGCCCTGCGGGGGCTTTGACCTGTCGTGGTGCAGACGTTCTTATCCTGGCCCAGGATGTTGTATCTAGGATGGTGTACTTTGGATGCTATTTCTAGGAGGATGTACCTGGGATGATGTATCCAGGATGCTGCATCTGGGATGCTGTATCTGGGATGCTGTATTGGGGATCCTGTATCTGGGATGCTGTATCTAGGATGTTGTATCTGTGATGCTTTATCTAGGGTGCTGTGTCTAGGATGCTGTATCTAGGATCCTGTATCAAGGATGATGTATCTAGGATCCTGTATCTAGGATGATGTATCTGGGATGCTGTATCTGGGATGCTGTATCTAGCATGCTGTATCTAGGATGTTGCATCTCTGATGCTGTATCTAGGATGCTGTATCTGGGATGCTGTATTTAGGATGCTGTGTCTAGGATGCTGTATCTGGGATGCTGTATCTAGGATCCTGTATCTAGGATGTTATATCTAGGATTCTGTATCGGGGATCCTGTATCTGGGATGCTGTATCTAGGATGCTCTATCTAGGATGTTGCATCTGTGATGCTGTATCTAGGATCCTGTATCTGGGATGCTGTATCGGATATGGTGTATCTGGGTTGCTGTGCTTAGGATGCTGTATCTGGGATGCTGTATCTGGGATGCTGTATCTAGGATGCTGTGTCGGGGATCCTGTATCTGGGATGCTGTATCTAGGATGCTGTATCTGGGATGCTGTATCTGGGATGCTGTATCTAGTAAGCTGTATATAGAACGCTGTATCTGGGATGCTGTATCTGGGATGCTGTATCTCAGAATCTGTATGTGGGATGCTGTATCTAGTAAGCTGTATACGGGATGCTTTATCTGGGATGCTGTATCTAAGATGCTTTATATAGGTTATCTATATAAATATGTGTACCCTGGACCAATACAGTCAACTATGCTCTGTCACTCACATTGAGTCGTCTCAGCTTTTTCCTCCGCTGCTTTCAAGCTTTGGTTTCGAAGACATCAGATTTGGAACGTATAGGAAGCTGTAACTGCCTTGGTGTTTCCTTCTCCCCGCAGTTACATTTCTGGTTCTGTCTGTCGAGTTCTGCTCCTCTCCCGCACCAGGTGCTGATCGTGGGGCTCAGGGTGAGGGGGGGCAGGGAGGGCGGGGGGTCCGTGGGATTCAATAAGTTTTGTTTGGGGTTTCTCAATCGCCTCTGTTGACACGTCGTATAACAACTGATTGCTGCAGTGCTAATGAATGAACAGGATACAGCATCCCAGATACAGCATCCCAGATACAGCATCCTAGATACAGCATCCCAGATACAGCATCCTAGATACAGCATGCCAGATACAGCATCCCAGATACAGCATCCCAGATACAGCATCCTAGATACAGGATCCCAGATACAGCATCCCAGATACAGCATCCCAGATACAGCATCCTAGATACAGCATCGTAGATACAGTATCCTAGATACAGCATCCCAGATACAGCATCCTAGATACAGCATCCCAGATACAGCATCCCAGATACAGCATCCTAGATACAGGATCCCAGATACAGCATCCCAGATACAGCATCCCAGATACAGCATCCTAGATACAGCATCGTAGATACAGTATCCTAGATACAGCATCCCAGATACAGCATCCCAGATACAGCATCCCAGATACAGCATCCTAGATACAGGATCCCAGATACAGCATCCCAGATACAGCATCCCAGATACAGCATCCTAGATACAGCATCGTAGATACAGTATCCTAGATACAGCATCCCAGATACAGCATCCTAGATACAGCATCCCAGATACAGCATCCTAGATAAAGCATCCTAGATACAGCATCCCAGATACAGCATCCCAGATACAGCATCCTAGACAAAGCATCCTAGATACAGCACCCAGATACACCATCCCAGATACAGCATCACAGATATTGCATCCCAGATACAGCATGCCAGATACAGCATGCCAGATACAGCATCCCAGATACAGCATCCTAGATACAGGATCCCATATACAGCACCCCAGATACAGCATCCTAGATACAGCATCCCAGATACAGCATCCCAGATACAGCATCCTAGATACAGCATCGTACATACAGCATCCTAGAAACAGCATCCTAGATACAGCATCCTATATACAGCAACCTAGATAGAGCATCCTATATACAGCATCCCAGATACAGCATCCCAGATACAGCATCCTAGATACAGCATCCCAGATACAGCATCCCAGATACAGAATCCTAGGTAAAGCATCCTAGATACAGCATCCCAGATACAGCATGCTAGATAAAGCATCCTAGATACAGCATCCCAGATTCAGCATCCCAGATACAGCATCCCAGATACAGCATCATAGATACAGCATCCCAGATACAGCATCCCAGATACAGCACCCCAGATACAGCATCCCAGATAGAGCATCCTAGATACAGCATCCTAGATACAGCATCCCAGATACAGCACCCCAGATACAGCATCCTAGATACAGCATCTTACATACAGCATCATAGATACAGCATCCCAGATACAGCATCCTAAATACAGCCTCCTGGATACAGCATCCCAGATACAGCATCCCAGATACAGCATCCTAGATACAGCATCCTAGATACAGCATCCTAGATACACCACTAGATACAGTAAGTTTTGTTTGGGTTTTTTCAATTGCCTCTGTTGACACGTCGTATAAAAACTGATTGCTGCAGTGCTAATGAATGAACAAGAGGATGAGCAACAGACTGCAGAAACTGTTTGGCTTTTGATTTATTGAAAAATTATTATTTAATTCAAAAAGCAATAAGATCTTGCAGTGGTCTTCTAATACCTAGTGACAGCTTTTTAATGTACCGGTTTGGAACTTTGAGATGATTTTTGATATGAAGCGGCTGTTCCATTGTGGAATAGTGCAGGAGTAAACTCTTGCATTTCAGCATTCCTGGCAGATCTGCAGCTTGATAAAGACCTCAGGCTGTTTGGTTCAATCAGACTTTTGTAGATGCCACCTTCACTGCTCAAAGCACCGGCTGCCAATGTGTTTTCTGGTGTTGTCACTGCTTTCTGAGCAAAGACGGCAGAGGCAGCAGCTCTGCTGGTGGTGTCTGTTTGATTGAAACATGGATATCTGCAGGAACTGTAACCTGAAAGCTCAGAAAGCTGTGGTCGGTGGTATATCTGTGTAATGTTTGTAGATCCTTCTGCAGATGTTCTTATGCCAGCGAGCACGGAACGTTTGTGAGTGTGACCTGCTGTGCGGTTAGAAGGAAGAAAGATGTGTGAGCTGCAGCAGCAGGAAGGCTGCAGCCGTGTAAGCCGGGGTGCAAACGGCACGAAACGGGCTGCAGCGGCGGAGCCCTCGGTCCCGGGCCGTCCCGGGCGGGCGCAGCCCGAGCGCTCCCGGCCCCGCTGCCGCTGACCCGCCGGGGCCGGGGCCGCGCTGCGGGCGGACAGCGCCGCTCTGCGGCCGCCGGCGGCTCCGGGCCGGGAGGGGGGGCGGGGCCCGGTGGCGGGCGCGGACGGGATTGGCTCCTGCGCGGGATGGGCGGGGCCACGCGGCAGAAGCGCGCGGGCCGAGGAGCGCGTGCCGGCGGTGCGGCGGCGGGAGCAGCGCGCGAGGAGCGGCGGGGCCGGCGGTGAGCGAGGGGCGGGCGGACAGCGGGGAGACTGGACGGGGCCGCCCCGGTCCCGGCTGAGGGGGGAGGCTGGAGGGGGAGGGACGGGCTGGGTTCGGCAGGAGGAAGGCGAGGGGCAGCCAGCCGCAAGAGCGCGGCCCCGGGCCGGGCCGGGCAAGGGGCGAGGGGGAAACACGCGGGCGGCTGTGAGGGAAGGGAGCCCCGGGCTGAGCGCTGCGCGGGGCTCGGGCGGGGCCGTGGGGCGGAGGGGGGAGCCCGCGGTGCCACAGGGCAGAGGGAGGAAAGCGAGCGGGAGGGGGCAGCGCCGGGTCGGGAGCGGCGCAGGCGGGGCCGGGGCCGCCGTGGGGGCGCCAGGGGGCGCGAGGGGCGGGGGCGGCGCTGCCGCGGGGAGGGGCCGGGAACGGGGGGAGCGGCGGGAGCGGCGGAGGAGCCTGAGGGCGGGACGGCGCGGAAGGAGCTTGGGCGGGAAAGGCTGAGGGAGCTCAGGGAGGGGGTGACATCGGGGAGGCTTTGGCGGGAAAGGCTGAGGGAGCTCAGGGAGGGGTGACATCGGGGAGGCTTTGGCGGGAAAGGCTGAGGGAGCTCAGGGAGGGGTGACATCGGGGAGGCTTTGGCGGGAAAGGCTGAGGGACCTCAGGGAGGGGTGACATCGGGGAGGCTTTGGCGGGAAAGGCTGAGGGACCTCAGGGAGGGGGGACATCGGGGAGGCTTTGGCGGGAAAGGCTGAGGGACCTCAGGGAGGGGTGACATCGGGGAGGCTTTGGCGGGAAAGGCTGAGGGAGCTCAGGGAGGGGTGACATCGGGGAGGCTTTGGCGGGAAAGGCTGAGGGAGCTCAGGGAGGAGATGGCGTCGGGGAGGCTGCAGTGGGCAATGCTGAGGTAGCTCAGGGCGGGATGGCACTCAGGTGTGGTTTCAAAGGGAAATGCTGAGGTACCTTGAGGAATGGACGCTGGGCTGGGAACTATGAACACATCAGGTTGGTTCAGAGAGTGTTCATGACAGAAATTTGTGCAGTGAAGGATTCCAGCAAAGAGAGGGAGAAGAGCCAAACTTAGATCAGGCCTCCTAGGACGCCTGCAGGTTTGGGGACAGGGATGACGAGGTTGTTAATCCGGTCCTAACTGTTTCTTTCTCTGTCCCTCTCTTGCAGCACCTGACTGAATGGAGGAGCAAGTGGACGGGAAGCTCCTGCGCCACACACAGATCACATTTGTTATAAAGAAGAGCCAATAAATCGATTCTGAGTCAATCAATCGATTTTATTTAGCAAGCGGTAATTAGGCAAAACAGCACTGGGTGACCGGGGGAAGCTCAGTTCCGCCAACAGGCACACCACTCAACTTTTCGTGTGTGCTTATATATGTTATACGCTCGTTCACACGCTGGGAATTTCCGTCTCTGGAACTTTGTTACCTGTGGCACCATCCGGGAGTCCTGTTACCTGTGGCACCATCCGGGAGTCCTGTTATCTGTGGCACCATCCGGGAGTCCTGTTATTTATGGCACCATCCAGGCAATCCAGGCATTGGCTTAACTACTACTACAAGGTTCTACAAAACATAATCAAACTTGCACAAGCGCAGTTACTGCTTACAACAATATGCGTAATATAATTGAATCCTACTTGATTTGTTCAACATTAACAATTTTGACCATCACTTATTACAATTCCCCCCCCTTTTTTTTTTTTTACCCATCTATTTGTTGATCAAATCCAATTACCGCTTTTCGGGCTAGTAAGGTCATTTCAGCTTCTTCATCAGTTCCATGTTTCTGTAGCAGCATAAGATGTACCCGCTCTACATGGTTTTTAACTAGTCCAATAAGTCGATTTAGGACACAGGTCCAAAGGTTAGGGTGAGTAATAATATCATGAAGGGTCCAGCTACTGTGGATAGCAATGTAGTTAGCCACGGGGACTGAAGAAACCAAGACTCGTACCACCCTTTTGCAGCTTCTCTTTCCCTTTTTCTCTGTTCCAGGCTCTCCCTTAATTTTGCCATCGAGTCTCGGACTACCCCTGTGTGATCTGCATAAAAACAACACTCTTCCTTCAAGGCTGCGCATAGTCCACCTTGCTGTAAGAAAAGGAGATCCATCCCTCTCCTGTTTTGCCACACCACTTCAGATAGCGAGGTTAGAGATCTCTCTAAGGCGGTTATGGAGTTTTCAATTCTCTCTAGGTCCTCATCTATCGCAGTCTTCAAGGAATTGAATCCTTGATTTTGTTGAACAAGTGAAGCTCTCCCTGTTCCTGCTCCGGCTGCCCCTAACCCTAGCAACGTGGCTATAGTAATGGCTGTAATGGGTTCCCGTTTGGTACGATGGAGTCCTGTATCCCAAATATCATACATTACATTTTCTTGATGATACAATATCCTTGGGATGATGGTAACTAACATGCAATACTCTCGGGAACTGTTGAACACCTTTAAAGACACACATGGAGTAAGTCCCGTCCTAGAACATATCCATTTTGTTCCATTCGGGGGAATAATATATCCTGTGGTTTCGTTAAGGCTCGGTACGATATTCCCACAAAGTGGTCTCTTGGAGTTTGGTACTTTCCCTATACAAGTCCCTATCCCAGTTCCATGTTGCATAGTTATCCCTCTTTTCTGCTTTTCCCAAGGACATTGAATAGGCACAGACTCCTTGTTTATGGTATACCGACGATTATCCCCTATAGCTTCATAAAAGGGTGGATTAACATTATAACACAACCAGCAACCAGTGGTTAAGTTGGGTTGAGTATAGTTTAGGGTTTGATAAGTAGCCCGGATAATTTCCCATAGAGGATTCAAAGATTGCGAGGCTTCAGTATTCAGAGATTTCAAGGCTTCAGTGACAGTTTCCTCTTTTACTATTATATTCTCCTTCTCTACTGTCCTTGTCTCCTTACCCAGAGGGGGAGGGGATTTTACTACTGGATTGGGACCTATCGCTCGAGGGGTCGGTTTAACTTCTTCCTTCTTTATGAAGAACATGCCTCCCCTATCAGCACCCGGTTCATAATACCGCATTCCCCAGGTTTTCCCAACAAGCCATCCACTATGTTCAGGGTTTGTTATGTTAAGGAATATATATTCATACTCGCCATCACTGTCCCGCTCGTTTCGGTTGCGAGGATAACCGAGTTTTAGTCGGCGGCCTTGGTTCACGACTCCCGAAGGAGGAATGCATCCTACGGGTCCCCATCCCACCTTTAAGAACTTATCAGTATTTGCCGGAGGAATTGGCCAGCTTGAGGCAATCGTTTCACACCCCCAGTAAGCGCAGTAATAGTGTCCTGGGGTATTACAATACGAGGGCCCTGTGCTGGGGCACATATAAAACCCCATTTTGTTAAGGCATGGCTCAATCTGAACTAATTGGCAGAAGGTTGCAGTAAAAGAAGGTGACCCTGATGTGCTCTGTTGTTGTATGATCGTTTGGTCCTCCCATCGATAGAGGGTCCATTTAAAAGGTTGGTGAGAACTCCCCTGCTTTATTGCTATTATTACCGGTAAGGTAAGGAGGATTAGGGAGAGCGACCCGGCCCCTGGATGGCTGAAAATCAGCCAGTGGAGGTTCATTTTGTTGAGGGTTGTTCTGCTTAACGGAGCTGCTTTATTTTAGGAGTTTTCGGAGGCACTTGCCAATCCCCACAAGGATACCCCTCTGCCTTGCCCTGGGCCTACTCTGTTGCTTCAGAGTAGCCGGGTAAGTTTTCTTCTCGGCAGCAGTTGTAGTCTTCAGGGGACTGCCTCCTGAATCCTCTCCTTGTTCTGTCACAACCCGCTTTCCAATACTCAACCCAATAGGGCTATTTTCAAATACAAGGGTTTGGCCACTGTCCCGAATCCTCACAGGGTCTGGAACACTTCCTCTATCTTTTCTTACCAAAACGCTTCTTACACTTCCTCTTGGTTATTTCCCAAATGTCTGGACTTACGGGTCATACAGAAAGTACTGAATATTTTTACTACACTCTGTGTTCTTAACTATAAGTTTCTCTCCTAACTGTGCAACAGTTCTGTACCAATCTCTTCTATAATGTCCGTATGTAGGCCAATTTTCCCGTCCAGTAATTTCCACAGTATTTCCACAGTATTTATGGTTTTTCCCAAACACTCATCACACCATCGTTCAACATAAGGAAACTTTTCCCACTGCTGTATCCCGCACCCGCTACACACACGACATACCCAAGGATTACATTGTTTGCATACAGGACATGCGATATGTAACTTCCGCAATTCCTTACAGTTGTCCATAAGAAGCTTAGTATCTACGGCTATATGTCACGTGTCTGTTTCCTCCTGAAGGTCAGCTTCAACTCATCCGGTTCCCTGGTGACTTCCCAGTCTGTATGTAGGATAGGACCTTTTACTCGACTAGCGTGTGTCCATCCTCTTTCTGCGGCGCGGACTGCGGTATCTGTGGTGAGTAAAACAAGGAAAGGTCCCTCCCAGCGAGGGGTTAACGATGATTCCTTCCATGTTTTTACGAGTACTTGATCTCCCGGCTTAATACTATGTATTGCTACATCTAAAGGTGGTCTTTGAACCACCAGGCCTCGCTTTAACAGTTCTTGCCTCCTTCTCATGAGTTCTATGAGATATTCTTGTAACATCTTTTCTTCCACTTTAGGGTGTTCGATTGGCTTCTCCAAATCATAGGGCATTCCATATAACATTTCAAAGGAGGAAAGTCCTGTATCGGCCCTCGGTTGTGTCCTTATGTTCAAGAGGGCTAAGGGGAGGCACTTCACCCAGTTCATTCTGGTTTCTATCATTAATTTGGTCAGGTGCTTTTTAATTTCTCCGTTCATCCTTTCAACTTTTCCTGAACTCTGGGGGTGCCAAGGAGTGTGATACTCCCACTTGGTTCCCAGAGCTTCTAACGTTTCTCTAATTATTTTGGAAGTAAAATGGGGTCCTCTGTCCGAATCGATAACTGACATGATCCCATATCTAGGTATGATATGCTCTAATAATGTTTTTACTACTGTCCTTGCAGTGGCCCGAGCTACCGGAAAGGCTTCGACAAAGTGAGTTAGGTGGTCTGCCATAACTAGAAGGTATTTATATCTGCCTACCTTTGGTAACTCCGTAAAGTCTACCTGAATCCTTTCGAATGGCTTTTTGGCCAGTTGTCTTCCCCCAGGGATTCTCTCCCTAAGGTGCTGTTTATTTATCCTTTGACATGTTAAACATTCTCCAACAATTCCTTTTGCTAGATCATACACCCCCATAACCGTATATTTGTTAGCGAATTGATCTACCCGAGCCTGCACTCCCCAATGGGTTTGTCTATGAAACTCTCTCAGGACTTGCCAAGCCACTCCTTTCGGGAGCATTTCTCTCTCATCCGGTAGCCACCACTTCCCCTCTCGTTCGACTATTCCCATTTGCCCCAGTTTCTCCTTTTCCTGATTTGTAAATCTCATAGCATACTTAGTTTGTACAGGATCCTGTTCGACTGCTTTTATTGCCAGTAGCGCAGCTTTCTTAGCTTCTTCGTCGGCTAAATTATTTCCTCTTACTTGCGTGGAAGTTCCCTTCCGATGGCCCTTTACGTAAACTACTGCAATTTGTTTGGCCCCTCTTAATGCCTCCAGGGTTTGCTTTATTAAGGTCTCATGTTGTCGAGGGTTAAGATTGCGGGGTGACAGTAAAACCCTGGCAGATGTATTGTTAACCCCCTCTCCCCCCCACTTCCCCCTTGTGCCCCTCCCTCTCCCCTTTTCCCACTCAGGACAGGCGATCGGGAGGGCAAGAAGGACAGAGAGAAGAGAGTTGGAAAAATTAAAGATGTTTTACTAATGCTACTAATAAGAATAGAGAAAATAATACAAAATATACAAAACCATTCTTGAAAGTCTCAGCAACTGCAGAGCCGGCAACCAAAGTCCTGGACTGGACTCTGCAGCCAACCGGAGCTGGATTCAGTCTGTCACTGGCCTCAGTTCGCAGGGACGACTAGCAAGGTCCTCTCCTAATGTCGGCCATAAGCAGAAGGGAAAAGCAAAGGCAAAAGGGAAAAGGGACGAGATCCTCGTCATCTCCCACTTTTATATGAAGTATTCACGTGAATGGAATGTTATACACAGTTGGTCAGTTTCTTGGTCACTTGTTTCTCGTCGCCCCTCTCACGAGATGTCCATCCGTGCTTATCAATAAGTTTGCATTCCATTGCTAGGTTTACCAAAACATGTGTCTGGTTCTCCAGGAAAATGCAGTTAATATGAAGCTTTAGCTGACAGGCAAATTCACTGAAAGAGAAACTTGTTTTTTAACAAAACCAGGACATTCCACCCCTTATAATATGCCATTCACTGAATGCTTAAACCTTATCAATACAATCTATCAATACAATCTAATTACTCACTACTACTATATATATATATACATATGTACATATATACACAGGAGTAATTAATCAGTGGACCATCCTTTGAAAAGTTCATTAAGTTCATTTTGTCACGACAGTCTCCCAGGGCAGGAAAAATGGTACAAGTGCATCTCATGACCACTGTTTGTGGGTTAAAGACATCAACTCGAAGAAGTTGTCAGGCGCCACTTGAAGAAGCTAGCTCTGGTTTCATCATCACTGTTTTGGTCTGAAAAACACTTATTAAACACTGTTAGCATGGCAATTCACATCATGCAGTTCAGTATTGCATATTTTCACCTAAACTCAAATCCCCTTGGGGTACACACCGAACTTCTCCATCCTTAAGCATCACCCACCAGGTGCTGCCAGGTCCCTGGGCAAAAACAATCCCGCGAATGGGCTTGACTTTGCTGAGCCAGGATTAACCCAGACTGCCTTTCCTAACATGTTTTTCACGTGTACTACAGGGACTTTATCTCCTTCTACAGTCCGTAGAATTTCTGATTGGGCAGGCCCGGCTCGATTGGTTGATCCCCTGGTGTTGACCAACCAAGTGGCTTTTGCTAAATGTGAATCCCAGTTTTTAAAGGTTCCACCACCAAGTGCCTTTAGTGTAGTTTTTAGCAAACCATTGTACCTTTCAATTTTCCCAGAGGCTGGTGCATGGTATGGAATATGATATACCCACTCAATACCATGTTCTTTGGCCCAATTGTCTATAATGCTGTTTTTGAAATGAGTACCGTTGTCTGATTCGATTCTTTCTGGCGTACCGTGTCGCCAAGGACTTGCTTTTCAAGCCCCAAGATGGTATTTCGGGCTGTAACATGAGGTACGGCATATGTTTCCAACCATCCAGTGGTTGCTTCCACCATTGTAAGTACATAACGCTTACCTTGACGTGTTTGTGGAAGTGTAATATAATCAATCTGCCAAGCTTCTCCATACTTATACTTTAACCATCGCCCCCCATACCGTACAGGCTTTAACCGTTTCGCTTGTTTGATTTCGGCACAAGTCTCACATTCATGAATAACCTGTGAAATAGTGTCCATAGTTAAATTCACCCCTCGATCGCAAGCCCATTTATATGTTGCATCTCTACCTTGATGCCCTGAAGCATCATGAGCCCATTGGGCTAGGAAAAGTTCACCTTTATGTTGCCAGTCCAAGTCCACCTCAGCTACTTTAATCTTAGCAGCTTGATCTGCTTGTTGGTGGTTTAGATGTTCCTCGGTGGCTCGACCTTTAGGCACATGAGCATCTACATGCCGAACTTTCACAGGCAGGCTCTCTAGCCGAGCAGCAATGTCTTGCCACAGTGTGGCAGCCCAAATGGGTTTACCTCTGCGCTGCCAGTTGCTTTTCTTCCATTGCTGTAGCCACCCCCACAAGGCATTTGCCACCATCCATGAGTCAGTGTAGAGATAAAGTATTGGCCACTTCTCTCGTTCAGCAATGTCCAAAGCCAGCTGGATGGCTTTCACTTCTGCAAATTGACTAGATTCACCTTGTCCTTCAGTGGCTTCTGTAACTTGTCGTGTGGGACTCCACACAGCAGCTTTCCACCTTCGATGTTTTCCTACAAGACGACAGGATCCATCTGTGAACAGTGCACACTGCTTATCAGTCTATTATACTCTTATCAGAGTATTATACGGTAGTGCTTCTTCAGCACGTGTTACCTCCTCCTCATCTGGAGACATCCCAAAGTCTTTGCTTTCTGGCCAGTCTGTAATCACTTCTAAGATCCCTGGGCGATTGGGATTTCCAATTCGAGCTCGTTGCGTGATCAATGCAATCCATTTACTCCACGTAACTTCGGTTGCATGATGTGGAGAGGGAACCGTCCCTTTGAACATGCAGCTCAGCACCGGCAGTCGAGGTGCCAGGAGGAGCTGTGCTTCAGTACCGATCACTTCTGAAGCAGCTCGAACTCCTTCCTATGCTGCTAGTATCTCTTTTTCAGTTGGAGTATAGTTGGCCTCAGATCCTTTGTATCCTCGACTCCAAAAACCTAATGGTCAACCTTGGGTTTCTCCTGGTGCTTTCTGAGGCTCCAGGTAAGTCCATTATCTCCGGCTGCGGTGTAGAGCACATTTTTAACATCTAGTCCAGTCCGAACTGGTCCAAGGGCCACCGCATGAGTTATCTCACGCTTCATTTGTTCAAAGGCTTGTCGCTGTTCATGTCCCCACTCAAACTGGTTCTTTTTACGAGTCACTCGATAGAGAGGGCTCACAATCTGGCTGTAGTCAGGAATATGCATTCTCCAAAAACCTACAACGCCCAAGAAAGTCTGTGTCTCCTTTTTATTAGTAGGTGGAGACATTGCTGCGGTTTTGTTGATCACATCCATTGGGATCTGACGACGGCCGTCTTGCCATTTTATTCCTAAAACTGGATCTCTCGGGCAGGTCCCTTGACATTGCTTCATTTTATGGCCAAACCAGCATCCAAAAGAATCTGAATTATTCTCTCACCTTTCTCAAAGACTTCTTTCGCTGTGAATTATTCTCTCACCTTTCTCGAAGACTTCTTTCGCCGTGTCGCCCCATACGATGACGTCCTCAATATATTGCAGGTGTTCTGGAGCTTTACCTTGCTCCAGCGTGGTCTGGATCAGCCCATGGCAGATGGTAGGACTGCGTTTCCACCCCTGGGGCAAGCGATTCCACGTGTACTGGATGCCCCTCCAGGTGAAAGCGAACTGCGGCCTGCACTCTGCTGCTACAGGAACAGAGAAAGATGCATTAGCAATGCACTGTGAGATGTCCACCCGTGCTTATCAATAAGCATTCCATTGCTAGTTTTACCAAAACATGTGTCTGGTTCTCCAGGAAAATGCAGTTAATATGAAGCTTTAGCTGACAGGCAAAATCACTAAAAGAGAAACTGGTTTTTAACAAAACCAGGACAGAAGGGCTTCGGCCTTTCATCGCAGGCTTAAGTGCTGCAGCCAAGGCCGCAGCGTGGGCTTGAGCATGTAGTTTTGCCTTTTCTACCTCCTGTTGCGTGATAGGTACCCGTGTGCAAGCTTCCACCATCTCTGCTAGAGAAGCAGTTTTTCCCAAAGCGGCTCATATCTGTTGGCATTGGGTGTTTGCATTCATCATGGCCAAATCTTTCCCCACAGCAGCTTTTGCCTCTGGAATCAGGTTAGGAGAAGCATCTAGAGCTTCTTTTAAACGGCCCACAAACTTCATATATGGTTCCCCAGGATCCTGCTTTATTGTAGAATAGGGTGGCACAGGGTTACCTATATTGGGTAACTCACTGCTGCCAGAGCAAGCCCTTGCGTTTGCTGCAAAACCCTTGGATTATCATTACTATCACTGCTATACAATTCCCTTGTGCTTCCCTGTGGATCAGTAAGTCGACGCATATTTGCAAACCCATCTAACCCAGTCTCCAGCCCTTTTCCATACCACGATCTCAAATATTCATCTGCTCCTCTTACGGACCACATCCCGCCTTCAACACATTGTCTAGCCCATTTTTGTGTTCGCTCCCTTTTAATACGGAGCTCCTCAGGAGTGAGGTCTAATTCCGCCCCCTCCCTTTCCTGTTTTCCCCGTTTTTCACATCCCCTGCCAGTTGCCTCCAGCCCGTCCTTCATCGCATCTGACGCCTTTTGATATGCTCTTAACCACCAAGTTTTACTGTTACCGCCATCTAGTCGCCTCACGGCGTCTAGAACTTCTTGCATCTGGCTCTCCTGCCGTCTCAGTAAGTCCTTCGGGCTCTGCACGTGGCTCTCCTGTCGCGGTTGAGACGGACAAGCGACATGGACCAAGTTCTTTCAAGATGAAAGGAATGGATGCTATTGATTGCTATAAGTGCATTTTTATACAATTCTACCAGTTCATGTGTCTTTTCACTATTGGTTACAAGTTACAGCACTAACATCTCACTGGTTAATTTTGCTGTCATCCATGTTATTCTTCTATCCCCTTCTCTCTCACGGGTACATCTCTCCTTTCTCACGGGTACAACTCCATATCTCCGGATACTCCTTTACTCCCATCCTTCTCAAGGGTAAATCTTAATATCTCCAAGGCTGATCTCTGCTCCCATATTTTCTGACAAGGATTCCACAGACCCGCTGTAGTTTCCCACACTCTCCTCCTGGAAGCCAGGGCGATTCTGCGGTGCTGCATTCTCGTGCTCCACCGGGTCCTCCGGCAACGGCACTTCAGCTGGATTAACGTCCCAACGATCTTGCTTCGATACGAAGTATCACGTCGGGGTCACCAAAATGTTGCTCTTTCCACGCGAGACACGGAACCTGACACAGCAATGTGATGTTCACAGAGTTCGCTTTATTGCCGGAGCGGGCTGGCTCTATAGCAAAGCTGCCCTGTCCACGCGCCTTACAACAACGCTCCTTTAGTTTCTTCTGTCTCTGGCTTCACCTCTCAGCCAGGCTGGCGACAGCCCCATCCCCCCGGGGCGGGGGGGCTCTGCCACTACAGAAAAGCAAAGATTGGTGAGAAGAAATAAGGCAAAAAGACAAGGGATTACAATTACCCACAGGAGGGAAAACCCTGCTTATAGATCTTATGGAAAATAGCCCAGGAATCAAATGTCACCTCATGCTGGATATGTGGGGGGTCTCCAATGACTGATACATCGGATGAACCTCTTGTAAGCTAGTGTCGCGGGTAAATTCATCAAATACCTCTATTGCTCCCACTTGGTACCCAGGTCCACCTAATGGATATTGGTCTGGAAATGGTAGCCTGGTGGAAGAAAACAGGGTTCGTGATAGCATGTGCATTTCTGGGTTTACTGTTTGTGCCGTGTATGATCCTGTGCTTTATTCGGTTAATACATCCAGTAGTCCAAGGCATGCAAATCTCAGGCATGCCCTATAGATCCTAAAAAGGCAACTTAGCAAGATTTGTCAGGAAGCAAAAATTCAATGGGCTCAGGCCTTGCCAATAGTGGTGTTGTGTACTAGAATTAAACCTAGGAGCGGAATGTCAGTAAGTCCATACGAAATTCTGTATGGCAAGCCATAGGAAGCACCGGATCCAGTTCCAAGTGTACATGTAAAAGGTAATCAGGATTTCTACAATTATGTGTTGCCTCTCGGCAGGACACTGAATCAACTCAGATCCGCACTAGTGTGGAATCGCCCACTAGCACTTGAGAATCCGGTACATGATACAGAGCATGGAGACACGGTGTATACAAGAACTTGGAATAAAGGAACTTTAAAAGAACGTTGGGACGGACCCTATCAAGCACTCTTAACCACATTAACCGCAATTAAGGTTGCTGGAATAGACTCCTGGATACACTACACCATTCAACACAAGAACCGAGAGGTTTTTGACACCTGCTTTCTTGTCGGTGTCCTACTGAGCACTAGCACAAAGCCAAGAGTGTTGCTCAGCAGCACCAACCACGTCTGCCAGGAATTAGTCTTCAACATGAACCAGGGGCAGCAGAAGGCAATCACCAGCACCACAGACAGCAAAGGAGAAGTCTGCAAGATCCCGTAAGGCTGGAAGAGACTGTTGGCATCTGCTCTCCACGGCAAAACTGGAGGAGAGCGTAGAGGGAAAAGAAATGAAAGTCATTGACCGTGAAAAATGCGTGGCGAAACACAGGAGGTTCTGACACAAAAAGACCCTCCCGGGAGCAAGCCATGACTTCTGGATCCAGCATCTCTGGCCCGGGATGAAGGCTTGCCCATTGCCGTGCGGCCACTTGGGGTGCAAAACTGGGGTTTGAGAGGGGCTGTTGCCCCCCAGTGTCTTGCTCTGCCTGGAGATGTCTGTGCAGAGGTCCCTGGACAGGACGCCTCTTCCTCAGTCAGCGCTGGCAAAACCATCTGGGGACACGCTCCGTCCTCTGGAACTCTTCCTTGTGTGACTCGCAGCTCACGTGTGACAGCGCTGCTCCAAACTTGGCCATCTCCAAGGACCGGCTTTCTTTGGGATGTGGGGTTCACTCTCAGAGGAATCATGGCAGCCCTGCTTTCTGTGTTGGGGTCTCCCTTTCAGCTATGGAGCAGCTTCAGTTCCCAGTGCAAAAGGATCTTGCAATGGCTGTGCAGATAGCAGCAGCGTTTCTGAAGCATCAGAGGAGATGTCAGAGCCATCAGGCTGAGGGACGGGAATGCCAGCAAAAGATGGCCCGTGTTTCAAAAGGGAGGCAGCCGTGCCAGCTGGAGAACCTCTCTCGCAGCTCCATCCCCAGCAAAGAGCTGTCTCTAGAGCAGTTCGTGCTGCTTACAGGCAAGATCAGCCTTTGCATTTGAACCACCTCCTTGCAGAGGTGACAGGAAACATACTCTGGTTTATGTCGTTCTAGCTGCAAAGGCCAGGACAGTGTTCATGGGGGAGCAAGCGATGAGCACATTTCCTGGTCAGCAGCCGCTGGCTCGTGCCAACGGTCAAGAGAGGCAGAAGAAATCCCTTCAGAACAGCTCCCTCTCAAAAGACATCCTTCTGCTTGATGAACCGCAGGGAAAGGCGTCCTAAACCAGGCACTTTGACCTTGTTTTCAGCCCAGGTTCCCAGTGCTGGTGCACTCGTGAGCCAGTCGCTGCACATCTGCCACCAAGGGGAATCGCCTCCGAGGCCAACTGTGCCGTGGGGAAAGGAAAGGGTGAAACGTCGGGAGAGTTTGATTTAGTGCACAACACGGATAAAGCCATTCTCTCTGCAATTAAAACTGAGGGTGTTTAATTCAGTGAAATGAGATTTCATTCCCCGTGACCTGTGCGATTGTCTTTTGAATCTGGGCACGGGCTGCAGTGACCTGCCACAACATTTGAGGTGTCACCAGCCGCATTGTGGGTGGTAAAGTGGGAAAGGCAGGAGGGAGCCTCAGCATCTCCCATCCCGTGGGTGACTTCATCACAAAGGACCAGGGCGGCGCCCGCTGGCTCCTGGGGCGGCTGTTGCCGGGCAACAGAGACACTATATTGTCCCCTGTCACCTGTGCCCCTCGCCCATTTGGTCACTGGCCGTGGTGGGATCACTTGCCGTGGTGGGATCACTGTGGTGGTGGACTCATTTTGGCAGTTGGATCGCTTTTGGTGGTGGGATCACTACTGGTGGTTGCATCACTTTTGGTGGTTTGATCGCTTGTGGTGGTTGCATCACTTCTGGTGGTGGGATCACTTTTGGTGGTGGAATCGCTTTTGGCGGTTGAACCGCTTTTGGTGGTTTGATCACTTTGGGCACTCGGATCGCTTTGGTGACTGGATCGCTTTCATCACTCGGATTGCTTTCGGCACTTGGATCTGTTTTGGTGACTGATCGCTTTCTGAGGCAAGAAGGAGCAGGAGAAAGGCTGCTGGCTGCCCATCCCTCCAAGATCACCTCCGGACAGAAAAGCTCCCGTCTTCCCACATCAGGCTCCGTGTTTTCCGGCAGAGCAGCAGCGATGGCCACACTCGGTCTGCTGGAGATGCTGAACGCCGCCATCGGGACACCCAATTTGGGGGTTGTTGACTTCGTGGCGCTTCACAAGTTGCTCGAGGCCATCATCGGGCAGCTGGGCCAGCAGCAGCTGTCTGTCCTGGAGCCAGGGCAGAGCCCGGCCCCCGGCCTGGCAAAGGACCAGGACAGCAAGGAGCAGCCTGGCCAGGAGAAGGAGGAGGACGGAGCCCTGGGCACAGGGCAGCAGCTCTGGAAACCAGAGGAGCAGCTGGAGGGGACCGGGAGCAACTCCGAGGTCTCCTCCATGGCCAAGGAGCTGATGCCAACAACAACCGAAGAGGAGGAGAGAGCCGTCTCCAAGGTAGATGCTCTTGCTGGTCCCTGGGTGCTCCCCCACGAGACGCCCCCTCCTCCGGGCTCCGCGCTGCCGTCGTGCCGCCCTCAGCCCAAGGGCTGGGTTAAGCCCGAGCTCCCGCAGCAGAGCACAGCGGGGCACAGGTCCCCAGGGACCCTCCCCTGGGCTCACCCCCCACCCGCTCTCCCAGAAAAGGGCTTCGCTCCAGCACCTGTGGGAGGAGATCAACAAGTTTAAGGAGGCGCAGTGCGGCCTGGCAGAGGACGTGCGGGCCATGCAGAAGGCGCACTCTGGCATGGCAGAGGACATGCGGGAGATGCAGGAGGCCATGCAGAAGGCGCATTCTGGAATGGCACAGGACATGCGGGAGATGCAGGAGGCCATGCAGAAGGCGCATTCTGGAATGGCACAGGACATGCGGGAGATGCAAGAGGCCATGCAGAAGGCGCATTCTGGAATGGCCCAGGACATCCAGGAGATGAAGGAGGCGCATGTCGGCCTGGCAGAGGACATGCATGCCCTGCAGGAGGCGCATTCCGGCCTGGCCGAGGACATCCAGGAGATCCAGGAGACGCTTGGCCTGGTGAGCATCCCCTGGTGCCCCGGGAGGGAGCTGGGCCCTCGTCCCTCCCCGCTCCTGCTGCCCTGTCACACTGTGCCCCTGCCCCACGGCCATCGGTGTCAGCAGCGTGAAGGGCAGCAGGAGGGAAGAGTGGGAAGGGTGTCCCAGGAGTTGCTAAGGCACTTTTGAACTAGAGAGCCCTCAAAACAGATCCAGGGGAGGGGAAGGAGGGGAGATAAAGCTCTGCCCGTGCAATTCAGCCACGGCCCCCAGGCACAGCCCTGCCCAGCGTCCCTCTGTCTCCTGCCCCAGTTCATTTGGGGATACTCTTTAAATCCCGCTCCCACATCTGAACGGGTGTCCCTCTCCTCGCCCAGCTCCAGGGGAAGCCCCAGGACGCTGCCGGGCTGCGCAGGGACAGGAGGCGGCTGCGTCCCCCGCTCCCTCGGGGACACCAGCCCTCCTGCCTCGGGGCACAGCCTGTGGGTTGGGGTGCTGGGCAGTGATGCTGCGGGTCCCATCCCTGGGTGTCCCATCCCCCCAGCTCCATGGCTGGGCTGACCCCGTGATCCCTTTGCATTTGGGCTCTCATGTTCAACACGAGTTTGGCCCTGTGAGATGGTGGTTTGGGGACAGGGACTGGGGACATGGCGGGGGGTTCTGGGGTCTGTCCTCACGGCTGCCCAGCTGCCAGTAAACGTGCTGCCCTTTGCCTCTTCTTCCCAGGAGGGCGGTGGGGGCCAGTCTGCCCCTGCTGAGCCCACCCAGGTGGCCATGGACAGCCAGGCCAGGAAGAGCTCAGCACTGGGGCCGAAGGGACGTGGGACACGGCCTGGGATGGAGACCGGCAAGGGGACTGCAGGGTCTGGCTCCCCGGGGATGCGAGCAGGGACACAGGGGGAACCAGCGACCCCTGTGAAGTTGTCAGGCGCTCCCTCTGATCACACGAGGTCTATCGGTGCCGGCGCCACCACCCCGGGGATGCAGGCAGGATCCCGGGGCACCCAGGCCAGCACCTCGGGGCTGGAACCAGGATCACGGGGCACCCAGGCCAGGACCTGCCTGGGGACACAGCCAGGGGCCCCTGATGCCCAGGCCAGCACCTCGGGGATGCAGCCAGGATCCCCTGGGACCCACACCAGCACCCCTGGGGTGCAGCCTGGGTCCTCCAGCTCCCAAGCCACCATCCCAGGGGATGCCCAAGAGCCGGCCAAGCCCTGGGGCTCCACCAGCACCTCCAGCTACGAGTCGGAGATGCGGGAGGTTCTCTCCCAGGTTGGGCAGCTCGGCCACCTCTGCACTGGTCTGAAAGAGCAGGTGGAGCAGCTTAAATCTACCAAAGCAGAACATGCGGATCTTGAGAACTTGCGCCGGCTCTTCCCGAAGGGAGGTGAGAGCACGGGAGGACTGGCGGGGGTTGTTTGGCGTGGGGTCACCCTGGGTCAGGGGCTCGTCATGCTCAGAGACCCCCTCACCGACAGCACATCCCCTTGCACCATGTCCCTCTAGGCCGGGAGAGCATCACCAGCATCCTGGCCGACCTCAGGTGCCAGGTGTCCTTCCTACAAGACATGGCCAGGGCCCTGCACGGGGAGGAGGAGAAGGTGAGCCAGCAGCAGTCCCCGAGGGGCTGCGGGGATGCCAGTTTGGGCAGGGAGGGGGCAGCCGAAGGGTCCCCGTGCCGGAATGACACAGGGGGCTGTGCCCTCACCGCCCCCACTGCCGTTCCCAGATCAGCAAGGTGGAGGATGCTCCCAGAAAGACGAGGGGGGCTGGAGCCGGCAGAAAAGCAGCCGGCAGCGGCCAGATGACCCGACAGCCACGGTAAAAGGATGGGAGAGGGTTTCCTACCCCGCAGGGCTGCGAGGGATCCTGGGGTCTGGGAGCATCCCAGTTTGGGGGCCAAGGGACACCCCCACAAAGGCTAAGCCTGCCCCTGCCCCATCTCGCTGGCCAGGCCCAAGGGACAGAAGGTCAAGGCAGAGCGGAAGGAACTGGTGAAGCAGCCGGAGCCGACCCAGGCTGAGCTGGAGCAGTTTGCGGCCAAGTACGTGAATAAGTTGGTGATGGAGACAGCGCAGCAGCTGCAGGCAGAGGTGAGGCCCGGGGGCAGCGCTCCCAGCCCCCGCTGGCTCGGGGGGAGTCCTGGCGGGGTCCCGGCCACGTCCCCTGGCTGGATGGGGCCATGGAGCCTCCACGGCACCTGGGCTTGTGGGCGGCACCCAGCCTGGCTCAGAGCTGATTCCTCCTCCCCTGCCAGCAGGTGGACGAGCCGAGGGCGACGGTGCAGAGCGGGGGACACGAGCACGCAGGGTGCCACTTCTGCAGCCCGGACACCAGGGTGCTGCTGGGGAAGCTCCTCCAGCGCTGCGAGAAGCTCGAGGAGCAGGTGGAGTCCCTGGCCCAGAAGGCGGGCGGCAAGGTGGACAATTACCCAAAGTGGAGGAGACAGGTAAGGAGATGCGGTGTAGGGGGCTTGAGCTGCCAGGACCCCCCAGGCATTTCTGCTTTGCTCTAACGTGTGGGAGCCCCTCGCTGCCCCCCTAATTGGCTTGTCGGAGTCAGCAGCACGGAAGGGAATTAAAGCCTTGGAGCAAATGTCCTGCTTGCACTGAGGGCCCGTGGCCATCAGCCAAAATACCCTGGGTCAGCCCCCGTGGGGCAGCCACCCCCTTGCTCAGCACCGCCTTGTCCTCTTAGTCCCTGCAGCAGGACGAGCAGCTCAAGTGCCTCCAGACCAGCATCGTGCAGCTCCAAAAAGGCTACGAGAAGTTGAGCTCGGACCTTGCAAACCTGCAGCAGGATCGCCAGCAGGAGCAGAATGACGTCAAGGTGGGTGGCTGTAACGCGCAGGCAGAGCCCAGGCTGGGACCCCAAGGGGTCTGTCCCCCTGCCACCCTGCTCGCAGCCCTGCACAGCTTCCCCATGCCTTTCCTGGAGGTTTCTGATGGGGTGGGGAGGCAGGGGGTGCTCGGCTGGCCGGGGGCAGCTCCGACCCTGCCGTGGCATCACGGGCTGCTGTCTGCCTTGGAAGGCTCTGTCCCAGGCCCTGGGGAGGCTGGAGAAGAAGCAAGCAGACAAGGAGGAGCTGCTGGTGCTGGGAATCGATGAGGTATGGGCTCAAGGGGCCCCGGTGCCAGTCAAGGGTGTCCCGGGCAGGGTGACAAACACCCCTTGTCCCTTGGGTGCCGGCTGGCAGAACCAGCCAGGGGGAGGGAGGATTTCTAGCCCGGCTGCAGGTCCCTTGCCAGGTCCCTCTGTGACCCCGAGTCCCTTCGGCTGGTGGGACCAACGCCACGGGGGTGATGGGGTGAACAGGACCACGTAGCCACTTCCCCTCTCCTGTTGTCTCTGCATCCTGTCCCCACCGCTCTCCTGCCTTTCCCTGTTGCTAGAAAGCAGACAAAGCCGCCCTGGCTGACAAAGTCAGTCGCAGCCAGCTTGAGGCGTGCGTGGAGCGGCTGACCAAGATGATGGAGGAGGTGACGAGCCGGGTGACGGGCCAGGAGAACGGCTGGCTCCAGTTCCAGAAAGAGCTGCAGAGACAGATGGACTGCAAGGTGAGGGCTCGTCCCCTCCACGCAGCACTGGCACCTTGGGGCCTGGCAGCCTAAGGCAGCATCCTTGCGAGGGTCCCCCCTCCCGGCTGTGCCCCCGGGGACCGCCATGTCCCATCCTGGGGTAGCTGGCTGAGGGTGTCACCCGTCCACAGCTGGACCGCCGGGAGCTGGGGGCGTTCCGGAAGCAGCAGGAGGAGCGGTGGAAGAGCCTCAGCGGGCAGCTCCAGGAGCAGGCGCTGCAGGCAGAGCGTGACAATGCCGCTGGGATTAGGAAGTGAGTGCGATGGGGACAGTGGCGGCTTTGGCAGTGCTGGCCCTGTTCCTGCTGGCTGTCCCGGCTCGTGCCGGTGTGGTACCTGGCGTGGGAGCCATGTGGGCAGCGCCCCTGGGGATGCTGAGCAAGTGGCTGTGCCTTGTGCTCCTGCCAGCTGCAGCTTCGCAGCGATAGAGGCGGCACAATGAGGGGTCACGTGTGGGAGGAGCCCTCCTCAACCAGTCTTGGGGGGTGGGTGCAGAGGCTTTTTGTGGCTGGTGTGCAGGTGGGGCTGTACCCCCCAGGAGCTCCCCAGCCCTTTTCTCCCCCCTCCAGGCAGCTGCTGCCTGGTTTCCATTGCCTGTCCTGTGACCGGCCCCTCAACATGCTGGCGCCTGGACCGTGAGTAACTGCCCCCCGAACAGGGAGCACCCCCCGACCCCTCCCTGGCATCGAGTGACACATGGGGTGCCACCTGCCGGGCACTGAGCACCCCCATGTCCTGTCCCACAGGGAGCGGACGGGCGAGTGCAGATACCCCACTGTTCCGCGGAGCTGCGGGGGCCCACACACCGTCACGCCCCCGCGCTTCCAGCCCCAACCGCCCAGCACCCCACGGCCGTCCCCATCCAGCGCCCGCCGCCCCAACAAGGTAGGGATGACAGAGGTGGGGAGGGGGATGCTGAGCCTGCGGGGGGATCTGTGCCTCAGTTTCCCCAGGGAGAGCTGGCTGGGGGAGGGTTGCTGGGGGATGCGGAACGGGGCCCCGTGTTTGGGTCACACGCTCTCCCCTTCCCAGAAGGACGCGATGCAGCTGTCGGGCCAGGACGGCACTGATGGGAAGCGGCAGGACGAGCAGCTCTCCATGATGGGGGGCTCTCAGCTGCCCACAACACCAACGGCCACCCCAGAGACCTCGACCTCGAGGAGCCAGAAAAGTATGGCCCTGTCAGGGCACCGGGGGGCAGAGGACACCCCGCTGTCTGGGGGGACGGGTCTGTGCCCACAGCTGGGCAGGGTTGGACGGGGGTCTGGGCTCTGGGCTGGGCTGTGGGGGCAGCACTGGCTGCTGGGGCAGCCGGTCCTCGTGGTGGAGCTGGAGGGAGCTGGGGGGACATGTGGGGTGGTGCTGGGCAGTGTGGGACAACAGCCTGTGTGCTTCAGGGTGGGGGCAGGACCCTGTTGGTGGGTGTCTGTGGCTGACCCTGCCCCTCGCCCCCAGGCACCGCCTCCCCGCTGCTGTTAGCCGTGCTGAAGCGCCGACCAGCCTCATCTCCCGGACGCCTCACCCAGGCACCGAAGCTGCTGCCGCCCATCCAGCCCCCCCGCAGCGAAACAACCCCCTGACAGCCGGGCAGGACGGGGGTCCCGGCCCCGGTCCCACCGCCCCGGGCGCTGAGCAGGCAGCGGCTGCAATAAATGGCGATGGGCAACCAAGCGCCGGTGTGGTCTGAGTGGGGGTCCCTGGGGCAGGATGGCAGAAAGCCCGCTGTGTTTGCTTTATCAGGAGAAAAATAAGTGCTAAAAAGGCGCTTTGGGGTGCCCAGGTGGATCCAGTGGTATCCAGGGTCCCCAGAGGGAGCACGGGGAGCAAACCAGTGGGCACCAGGGCAGAGCCAGCAGAGGCCCATCCTGCACCCCGGCTGGGGCTGAGGTGTCCATGGGCTTCAGAAGCACCCCCTGGCACTAACTGGGGGGACGGGGTGAGGGGGGAACCAGGGGGCTGTGCAAGAAGCCGGGCTGGCTGTCGGCAGCCGGAGGAGGGGAGCGCTTTGCTCTGGGTCGGGGGATCCAGAACTGGGGGTGCCGCGATTGAGAGATGGGGACGCAGCTTGATGCAAGCAAGGTGTCCGCTTTATTGTTTGACAAACATACATTTATATAGTCTAAGG
Organism: Columba livia; assembly: GCF_036013475.1. Classification (NCBI taxonomy): domain Eukaryota; kingdom Metazoa; phylum Chordata; class Aves; order Columbiformes; family Columbidae; genus Columba; species Columba livia. The sequence goes on from NW_027043029.1 coordinate 1,046,780, forward strand.
GACACATGTTTCATGCTGATTGGCTAATCACTTTAACAGACATTAAGCTAGCTAAGGCGGGAATGTTGGTCAGGCAGTGTTCGCATGGTAACAAGATCGTTATCTCGTAGTCACAAGCTGTCCCCCGCTCCAGGGCGCAGGCACCCCCACCGACCACAAGCTCCCCGCCTCCAAGTTGCGCCTCACAACTACCGCAACACTTAACTTTATTCACACAGCAAACTAGCCTATTAACTCCAAATACAGAAAACTAACTCATCAACTCTAAATTCAGACAACCCACATCTCCCCCTTTTTGTTTTAATTAACTGACCCTCCCAAGGTCGGCGAACGACCAACTCGAGGACATCTTGTTTCACTAACAGCTCCATACTGGGGGTTTTCGTAATTTCTTTCTGATCTTGGTCCGCTCCTTGCTGCACAAGGAAAATCTTGTTCATTGAAGCAGTTATTGATTTTTGCAAGCATTGTAACACACATGGGATTACTATTAATAATGCTCATTTGAATGTCTTTGGCGCATTCAATCTTAGAATATAAAATGTCCCCAGACCTTTGTGCTATAATTTTCCTCCAGTCGTTAGAAGAATAATCATACCGGGGAGAATATTCTGTCTCTCTACCTGTTATCAATAACACCTGAACTGTATTCCACTCAATTGTTAGGCAGTTATCACACCAGCGTCCTACTGTATGGCGATTTAGCCACTGTGATTTTCCACAATTAGCACAAATTCTACAAATCCACGGATTACATTTTTCACATTGGGGACATTTAAGCTCCCATTCGTTAACCTCTGGAACAGAGTTCATTCAATTATTGATCGGTGGTGTCTTCTATATCAGTCGCAGGATCAGGACCAGGAATGTCTTCAGGAGGCTGCTGCAGTGTCTCTCGAAAAGGTCTCACGTTTTTAGCTGGGATCCAGCGGGGGCCTCTTTCTGTGGAAACACAAGCATAGCCTCTTCCCCACGTGACAAGGGGATAGGGTCCCATTATCTTACCTGTTTCGGGGTCCCGGATCAATACTGGCGGCTTAATCTTGGGTTCAAAAAGGGTGTTTGTGCTAAAATGGCGAACTACTGGAGGATTGCTGTCTAATAGGGAACAATTCAAAAAGTTAAAAACATACAAGGCTTTCTGTATTCGCTCCTCTGGTGTAGCAGCCCCTATTCCCCCTTTTTGTTTTAATAACAGGCGTTTTAAGGTTTGGTGGGAACGTTCTATTAAAGCTTGTCCCGTAGGAGAGTGAGGGATACCTGTAATGTGTGATATACCCCAAGAGGCAAAAAAGGTTGTTAAGGTTTTAGATACATATGCGGGGCCATTGTCAGTTTTAATTTGCGAGGGTACCCCTAAAGTGGCAAAAGTGCGCATTAGATGTTTTTGCACATCACGTGCTTTTTCTCCTGTATGACAGGAGGCAAATAACATTCCCGAAAATGTATCAACAGAGCAATGAACAAACCTTAAACGGCCAAATTCAGCAAAATGAGTGACATCTGTTTGCCAGAGTTGAAGGCTCTGTAGCCCTCTGGGGTTGACTCCTCCGGCTATGGAAGGGAAAGAGTGCCTTTGACAATCAGGACACACCGCAATGATATTATGGGCTTGTTGTATAGTGAGGTCAAATTGACGCTTAAGGCCTGCAGCGTTTTGATGAAAAAAGGAGTGGCTGAGTTTAGCTTGCGCTAATCGATCTGGTAACACCTGCACCGGTAGTGTAAGCAAATCCGCTTGTCGGTTCCCTTCTGCAATAAAACCAGGTAGAGGAGTGTGAGATCGAACATGCATAATAAAATAAGGGTGAAGACGGGAGTTTAACAGAAAGATAAGTTCTTGTAACAAATTAAACAATGCCGTATGAGAAACATCTCGTAGCACAGAAGCTTCTGCTCGGCTAACAATTCCTGCAACATAAGCAGAATCAGTGATTATATTGAGAGGAACAGACCATTTTCGAAACACTCGAACAACTGCAGACAATTCTACTATTTGAGGAGAGCCCTGTACAGTCTCTACATCTGAGTTCCACTGTTCCCGATGGTCATCCCACCAAAGGATAACAGACTTGTGAGACTTGCCAGACCCATCCGTGAATACAGTGAGGGCTTGTAAAGGCTGGTCACTCCACTTTGGAATAGGTAAAAGGTGAAAATTAACGCTTAACAGTTTGTGAGAAGGCGGATGAGAAGTGAGTTGGCCTGCATAGCCAGTTAGAGCTATGCCTAGTGCATCTGATTGTTGTTGTAACCATTGCAGGTAAACACTTGTTACCGGCATACATATAAGGATAAAGTCCGTGCCCGCCAGGGTAAGTAATCGCTGTCGAGCCCTGATAATTAAAGATGCAAACATCTCATGTTGGGTAGAAATCGTTTTTGTGGCTTGGTTAGGCAAAAAAATCCATTCAATAATTAATAAAGGGTCCGTTTTCTGGCAGTCCCACTGGAAAATAAGTGCATGAGGTTGTCGAGCAGGGTTAAGAATGATTAATTGAAAAGGCAATTCTGGTTCCCATCGATGCGCTTGTCTGGAGGCAATCGCTGCCACAGCTTTATGCAAGGAAGCTATGGCTTCAGGACTGAGAGTTCGCGGAGCGTTTAAGTCCGAGCTTCCTTTAAGCATTTCGAATAAGGGACGAAGATCCGCATTAGTGATTCCTAACAATGGTCTGACCCAATTGATTGTACCCAGCAGTTTTTGCACGTCATGTAAATTCTTTACATTCGCCTGTATTTGTAAAGGTTGCGGAGCAATAGTCTGAGCCCTTATACGCCATCCTAAGTATTTCCAAGGTGGTATTTTTTGAATTTTTTCCGGTGCAATACAGAGGTCTGCTGACTTTACAGCAGCCACGACAAGGGCTACAGCTTCCTCCATGACTTCATGGTGCTGTGCTGCCACTAGAATGTCATCCATATAATGATATAACAATGCAGCAGGTACTACAGTTCTGACAGGACTAAGTATTTTTGCTACATACCACTGGCATATTGTAGGGCTATTTTTCATTCCCTGCGGTAGCACAACCCACTGGTATCTTTGCAAAGGAGCTTGCATGTTGACGCTAGGGACCGAAAAGGCAAATTTAGGAGCATCATCTGGATGCAATGGAATGTTGAAAAAACAATCTTTGAGGTCTATGATGGTTAAAGGCCAATCTCTAGGGATCATGGCGGGTGACGGAAGCCCAGGTTGCAGGGCCCCCATGTCTTCCATAGCGTCATTAATTTTTCGGAGGTCATGGAGCAAGCGCCACTTGCCAGTCAGTTTTTTAATAACAAAAATAGGCGAGTTCCAAGGACTCGTAGAGGGTACAATATGTCCCATAGATAGTTGTTCATTAACTATTTCTTGGAGGGCGTGAAGTTTTTCCAGCGGCAGGGACCATTGATCAATCCAAATAGGAGTATCTGTTTTCCAAGTTAACTTTAGGGTTTCACGCCCCTCAATGGCCCCACCTAAAAATGTGTCTGGATAGACATCCCCCACTGGGATAACACATCACGCCCCCACAAGACCATAGGTACTGGTAAGATAAACGGTTTGACTGAGGCAACTTGTCCTTCTGAATTTTGAACTTGTATTATTTCTGCGCTTTGGCGGCTAGCTCCATACCCCCCGATTCCTGCTAATGTCTGAGAGACATCAGCTAAAGGCCACCTAGAAGGCCACTTTGCTTGAGAAATAACAGTAACATCTGCACCTGTATCAATAATTCCACTTAACACGACTTGTTGACCTTCGCGAATGAGGGTGCATTGACATATAGGACGTTTTTGTGAGATGGCTTGAACCCATAAAATTAGTGGTTCTCCCGTAGATCCAAAACTTCCCTGTCTCTGTGGGAGCAATTGGTCAGGGATTGGGACATAGTCTTCCTTAGGGATCAGTATCAATTGAGCGATACGACTTCCCTCTAGCACTGTACAAGGAGGAAACGGGGTCCAGGCCATAATTTTGATTTCTGAATTACTGTCAGGATCGATTACTCCGGGCAATACAAAAAGTCTTGACAGAGTGGTGGACGATCTTCCTAATAATAAAGCCTGCGTTCGAGGGGGCAAAGGACCTGCAACTTTGGTAGGCAGTAAGTGAACAGAGGAATCAAGTAGCATTACTGTGTGAGCGGTTGCCAGGTCCAGGCCGGCGCTCCCTGCTGTTGCTGGGCGGAGACTGGAAACACTCCTGTTTCCCCCCCCCGGCGTTTGTGGGGGCGCTGGTCGCGGAACTTGTGTCTGTGCGCGCCACGGTCCCGCGCTCTGCAATCAGTTTCCCTGTATGGGGCGCCCTTGAGAGTCATATTTAGATCTACATTGGCTAGCATAGTGGCGCCCTTTTTGGCACTTAGGACAAACTCCAGGTATTTGGGGTCGTTTCCCAGCATTGGCACTAAAGCAATCTTTTTTAAGGTGTCCCGGTTTTCCACACCCATAGCAGTTTCGCTGTGGGTCGGCACCCATCGGGCCGTGCATGGCCGCAAAAGCAGCAGCCATGGCCTCATATTTATGATCCATAGTGCCAATTCTATTACAGGCTTCCACCATTTCAATTAAGGTGGGGTTTTGATTTGGGAGAGACTTTAAGAGCTTTTTACAATCGGCGTTAGCGTTTTCCACAGCCAGTTTAAGGAGTAAAATCTCCCGAGTTTGTACGTTATCAACTTGCCGCTCTAAGGCTTGTTTTAATCTATCTATAAACTGCATATACGGCTCACGGGGTTCCTGAGTGATACTAGTGAATGCTTTTTGGGGTCTGCCAGAGTCAGGAACTCTCAACAAGGCCCTTTTCGCTTCTTCTCTGCCTGCTTCCAAAGCCTCCCGAGGAATGTCCCTAGCTTGGGCTGCCGGGTCCGAAAACTGCCCTGTTCCTGTGGGGTGCTCTATAGTCAATGCAGCTAAGGCGGCATTAGCATGTCCTGCATAACCCAGCAAAACTGTCTGCAATCCCGTTCTCCATTGAGACTCCCACATTGTATATTGTGTTGGGGTTAATAACAATCACGCGAGAGATTTTAAATCATGTGGGGTCATGACATATGTATCGAATACAGAAGATAAAAGGCTTGCAAAATAAGGGGAAGACAACCCATGCTCGGTAACTGTACGGCGCAACTCCTTAATGACCGAAAAAGAAAGAGCTTCCCACTGAGCCTGAGCCCCGCCCCTGTCCTTGGTATATAACGGGGGCTACTATAGTTCTGGCTATTTCCAACTCCCCCTCGTTTATCGCTTGGCGCTTAATCTTTCCCCAAACCTCATGAGGATCAGGGGGAAAAAGATTAGGTTCCTTTTCAGGGTCAATCGGACCCGGGTCAAAGGGATCACCCTCCGGGGGATATCCAGCAGCACAAGCTAACGGTGGCGCAGAGGGTTCCGCCCCACCAGCGATTTTAGAAGGGCAGGGGGGAGGTGACTGAGCTCCTTCCTCGGAGCCTCGCTGATTTTGCTCTTGTGCCTTTATGGTTTCAAAGATTTTTCTCCAACTGGGGAGCATATGCTGCTCTTCCTCATCTCCTGAGGTAGCTGCGTCCCATAACTTTACCCCTACATCGTCCCAAAGTTCACGTGTAAAAATAGAAGAAGCAGTCACCGCGGGGATCTTAACCTGCACCCATTTAAGGATTAACTTAAGATCTTGTTGCGATAGAGTCTTTTTCCCATGCTTCTTAAGTAGAGCTTTCATGAGCTCATAAACGTCTCTCTCAGGGAAAGACTCTTGATTCCCCATTTTGCTAGTTTCCCGCAGCTCACCTCTCGTTCCAGACGAAGGGATTGTTTGGCTGGCCGGCTTATCCTGCTTCCTTTCAGCAGCTCATTCCACGTTCTGCGGGACTCGCGACATGCCACCAGGTAGGTGGTTTTTTCAATCCTCGGCGGTTTCATCGCTGACGATCACGTCGGAGGTCACCAATTTGCCGCGATTGAGAGACGGGGACGCAGCCTGATGCAAGCAAGGTGTCCGCTTTATTGTATGGCAAACATACATTTATATAGTCTAAGGCACACATGTTTCATGCTGATTGGCTAATCACTTTAACAGACATTAAGCTAGCTAAGGCGGGAATCTTAGTCAGGCAGTGTTCGCGTGGTAACAAGATCGTTATCTCGTAGTCACAAGCTGTCCCCCCGCTCCAGGGCGCAGGCACCCCCAGCAACCACAAGCTCCCCGCCTCCAAGTCACCTCACAACTACCGCAACACTTAACTTTATTCATACAGCAAACTAGCCTATTAACTCCAAATACAGAAAACTAACTCATCAACTCTAAATTCAGACAACCCACAGCATCCCACATACTGCATCCTAGATACAGGATCCTAGATACAGCATCCCAGATACAGCATCCTAGATACAGCATCCCAGATAGAGCATCCTAAACACAGCAACCCAGATACAACTTATCCGATACAGCATCCTAGACACAGCATCGTAGATACAGGATCCCCGATACAGAATCCTATATATAGCATCCCAGATACAGGATCCCGGATACAGCATCCTAGATGTAGCATTCCCGATACAGCATCCTAAACACAGCAACCCAGGTACACCATATCCGATACAGCATCCTAGATACAGCATCCCAGATACACCATCCTAGATATAGCATCCAAAATACAACATCCTATATACAGCATCACAGATGCAATATCCTAGATACAGCATCCCAGACACAGCATCCCCGATACAGCATCCCAGATACAGCATCCCAGATACAGCATCCTAGATACAGCATCCCAGAGACAGCATCCAAGAGAAAGCATCCTGGACACAGTATCCTAGATACTAGGCTCGAAGGGGGATGAGGTTGTAGCTGGGCTTGTCCCAGTGGGGCAGCATTCTAAAACTGATGAGGACCTGGTGGCCTCCTATGCCCCCAGGGATGAACTGGTGTGCTCTGCTCGCTCCCTGAAATGCCTGCACACCAATGCACAGCATGGGGAATAAGCAGGAGGAGTTAGAATCCTGTGTTCTGTCGGGAGATTATGATCTGGTGGCAATTACAGAAACATGGTGGGACAGTTCTCATGACTGGAATGTGGTCTTGGATGGCTATGCCCTTTTCAGGAAAGACAGGCCAGCCAGGCGTGGTGGTGGAGTTGCTCTCTATGTGAGAGAGCAACTACAGTGTACTAAATTCTGCCCAGGAGTGGATGGCGAGCGAGTTGAGAGTGTATGGGTCAGGATCAAGGGGCAGGCTGGCAGGGGTGACACTGTTGTGGGCGTCTGTTACAGGCCACCAGATCAGGCTGAGGAAGTTGATGACACCTTCTATGGGCAGTTGAGAGTGGCCTCACAGTCACAGGCCCTGGTTGTTGTGGGTGATTTCAACTTTCCTGATGTTTGCTGGAAGGACCATTCAGCCAGCCAGCCACAGTCCAGGAGGTTCCTCCAGTGCATTGGTGAGAACTGCCTCATGCAGATGGTGGAGGAGCCGACTAGGAGAGGTGCACTGCTGGATCTCATCCTCACTAACAAGGAGGGTCTGGTCGAAGCAGTAAAGGTTGAGGGCTGCCTGGGCTGCAGTGACCACGAGATGGTGGAGTTCAGCATCTTGTGTGGCAGGAACAGAAGAGCAAGTACAATTGCAACCCTGGACTTTAGCAGGGCTAACTTTGGCCTTTTCAAGCAATTGCTGGGGGAAATCCCATGGGCAAGAGTGCTTGAAGGAAAAGGGGCCCAAGATAGCTGGATTGCATTCAGAGATTGCTTCTTCCACGCTCAGGATCAGAGCATCCCCACACGTAGGAAGTCAAGGAAGGGAGCCAGGAGGCCTGCGTGGTTGAACAGGGACCTGTTGGGTATGCTCAAGCAGAAGAGGAGAGTTTGCAGGTCGTGGAAGCAGGGGCTGGCCAATTGGGAGGAATATAAGGCTGCTGTTAGAGGATGTAGGAAGGCAGCTAGGATAGCCAAGGCCTCCTTAGAATTACAGCTGGCGAGAGGGGTCAAGGACAGCAAAAAGAACTGTTTCAAATACATAGCAGATAAAACTAATAGCAGAGGCAATGTAGGCCCACTGATGAACGGGGTGGGTGCCCTGGTGGCAGAAGATAGAGAGAAGGCAGAATTACTGAATGCGTTCTTTGTCTCTGTCTACTCTGCCGGAGGCTGTCCTGGGGAGCCCTGTACCCCTGAGACCCCCGATGAAGCCAGGTCAATGGAGGAGTTTGCTTTAGTCGATGAGGACTGAGTTAGGGAGCAATTAAATAGTCTGGACATCCATAAATCCATGGGTCCGGATGGGATGCATCCGCGGGTGCTGAGGGAGCTGGCTGAAGTCATTGCTGGACCGCTCTCCATCATCTTTGCCAAGTCTTGGGAAACGGGGGAGGTGCCCGAGGATTGGAGGAAAGCAAATGTCACTGCAGTCTTCAAAAAGGGCAAGAAGGAGGACCCAGGTGATTACAGACCGGTCAGCCTTACCTCTGTCCCTGGGAAAGTAATGGAACTGCTTCTCCTTGGTGCCATCTCAAGGCATATCAAGGATAAGAGAATTATTAGGGGCAGTCAGCATGGCTTTACCAAGGGTAAGTCATGCTTGACCAACCTCATAGCCTTTTATGAGAATGTAACAAGGTGGATGGATGATGGCAGAGCGGTGGATGTGGTCTACCTTGACTTCAGTAAAGCCTTTGACACAGTCTCCCACAGCATCCTCACAGCTAAGTTGAGGAGGTGCGGTCTAGCCAATAGAGTAGTGAGGTGGGTTGCAAACTGGCTTAAGGAGAGAATCCAGAGAGTGGTAGTCAGTGGTGCGGAGTCTAGTTGGAGGCCAGTATCTAGTGGAGTGCCTCAGGGGTCAGTATTGGGGCCAATATTATTCAATATATTCATTAACGATTTAGACGAGGGAATAGAGTGTACTATCAGCAAGTTTGCTGATGACACCAAGCTGGGAGGAGTGGCTGACATGCCAGAAGGCTGTGCTGCCATCCAGAGACCTGGACAGGCTGGAGAGTTGGGCGGGGAATAACCTGATAAAATTTAACAAGGGCAAGTGTAGAGTCCTGCATCTGGGCAGGAACAACTCCAGGTTCCAGTATAGGTTGGGAAATTACATATTAGAGAGCAGTGTAGGGGAAAGGGACCTGGGGGTCCTGGTGGACAACAGGATGACCATGAGCCAGCACTGGGCCCTTGTGGCCAGGAAGGCCAATGGCATCCTGGGGTGTAATAGAAGGGGGGTGGTTAGTAGATCGAGAGAGGTCCTCCTTCCCCTCTACTCCACCCTGGTGAGACCCCATCTGGAATATTGTGTCCAGTTCTGGGCCCCTCAGTTCCAGAAGGACAGGGAACTGCTGGAGAGGGTCCAGCGTAGGGCAACCAAGATGATTAAGGGAGTGGAGCACCTCCCTTATGAAGAAAGGCTGAGGGAGCTGGGTCTCTTTAGTTTGGAGAAGAGGAGACTAAGGGGGGACCTCATTAATGTTTATAAATATATAAAGGGTGAGTGCCATGAGGATGGAGCCAGGCTCTTCTCGGTGGCAAACAATGACAGGACAAGGGGTAATGGGATCAAGCTGGAACACAAGAGGTTCCGCTTAAATTTGAGAAAAAACTTCTTCTCAATGAGGGTGACAGACACTGGCCCAGGCTGCCCAGGGGGGTGTGGAGTCTCCTTCTCTGCAGACATTCAAAACCCGCCTGGACATGTTCCTGTGCGACCTCACCTGGGCGCTCCTGCTCCAGCAGGGGGATTGGACTAGATGATCTTTTGAGGTCCCTTCCCATCCCAAACATACTGTGATACTGTGATATTGTGATTTGTCACAATGGTCTCCCAGGGCAGGAAAAATGGTACATCTAGTGCCTCTCATGACCACTGTCTGTGGGTTAAAAGACTCTAAAAACTTCGAAGAAGTTGTCAGGCGCCACTCGAAGAAGCGAGCGCTGGTTTTATCATCACTGTCTTGATCTGAAAGACACTTATTGAACACTGTTAGTACGGCAATTCACATCATGCAGTTCAGTATTGAGTATTTTCACCTAAACTCAAATCCCCTTGAGGTACACACCGAACTTCTCCATCCTTAAGCATCACCCACCAGGTGCTGCCAGGTCCCTGGGCAAAAACAATCCCACGAATGGGCTTGACTTTGCTGAGCCAGGATTAACCCAGACTGCCTTTCCTAACATGTTTTTCATGTGTACTACAGGGACTTTATCTCCTTCTGCAGTCCATAGAATTTCTGATTGGGCAGGCCCGGCTCGACTGGTTGATCCCCTGGTGTTGACCAACCAAGTGGCTTTTGCTAAATGTGACTCCCAGTTTTAAAAGGTGTCGAGGGTTAAGATTGCGGGGTGACAATAAAACCCTGGCAGATGTATTGTTAACCCCCTCTCCCCCCACCCCCCACTTCCCCCTCCCTCTCCCCCCTTTCCACTCAGGACAGACGATCGGGAGGGAAAGAAGGACAGAGTGAAGAGAGTTGGAAAAAATTAAAGATGTTTTACTAATGCTACTAGTAAGAATAGAGAAAATAATATAAAATATAGAAAACCAATCTTGAAAGTCTCAGCAACTGCAGAGCCGGCACCCAAAGTCCTGGACTGGACTCTGCAGCCAGCCGGAGCTGGATTCAGTCTGTCACTAGGCCTCAGTTTGCAGGGACGACTAGCAAGGTCCTCTCCTAATGTCGGCCATAAGCAGAAGGGAAAAGGGCAAAGGGATGAGATCCTCGTGATCTCCCACTTTATATGAAGTATGCACGTGAATGGAATGTTATACACAGTTGGTCAGCTTCTTGCTCATGGGTTTCTCGTCGCCCCTCTCGCGAGATGTCCATCCCTGCTTATCAATAAGTTTGCATTCCATTGCTAGGTTTACCAAAACGTGTCTGGTTCTCCAGGAAAATGCAGTTAATATGGAGCTTTAGCTGACAGGCAAATTCACTAAAAGAGAAACTTGTTTTTAGCAAAACCAGGACACTATCAAAACCAGCCTTTAAAGCTTGGTGTAGGAAAGAAGCAAACAGATTGATGTCTCCGGGAGCTCTGTGGTGTGATCAGACCAACTCTCTGGGCACTACCCAGCAAGACACATAAACCTTCCCGCACGGACACAGCTCCCGAGCACGACTCCAGCCCTCCCTCATTGCTCCCTTGCATTTTTCAGCATGGCTTTTGCTGTTAATTTAGCAAGAACTCCTCCTGTTGGCAAATTACTGTTGGTAATACATAATACATAATACATAATACATAATACATAATACATAATACATAATACATAATACATAATACATAATACATAATACATAATACAGATTAAAGTGAAGTACACATTGCTGAGTCAACACCTTGAACTGGGCACCTGCTGAATTGGAACTGGGAGGCTTAGAGGAGCCAACGCAGCTGTGATTTAGGGCCCAGCAAGCCCCGTGTGCCAAAAGTGTTCCAAATCGTGCCGAGGAAACAGATGCTTCCCACTGAACCATGTGGGTATCTCTAGATGTACATCACTACCTTTCTGGCCACGGCCCAAACTGACTTGTTGCGGCACAGCCCCGCAGCACCAGAACATGTCGCCGGTCACCTCCCGCCTGAGGAGCGCAGGTTGGACAGCTGTGGCAAGTTACTTGCTTTGTTCCATGTCAGTTTTACTCCTTTGGCTTTTCGGGAAGTGAGGCTGTTTCACGTCCACTCCATCATGACGTTCCAATTTCCCTGAAAATGCTGGCGTCACCTTTTCCCAGAGAAGGACCGCGCTGTGAGCAGGAGGAATACACCAGTCCAAGCCAGGAAAAGAAGGGCTCTGCTCCGGGGACGTGGCGGTGCTGTGCTTTGTCCTGAGCCCCCGGCCGATCGCAATACAACTCTGCCCTTCCCAGGCAGAAATTCCCCGCAGGGCAACTGGGCAGCTGGAGGCTGGGGAGAGAGATGCTGCTGCTGCCCGGTGCTGCCCCAGCCATTGCAATCAGCTCTGGGTCTGTGCAGTGCACGGGGGTGCTGGGGAAGAGGAGGATGCTGCGAAGGCTGCAGCCCGGGGCATGCAGCAGCCACAGACAGCCATGGCTGGTTTGCAATGCGCCACACAGGGATCAGCAGCTGCTGCGGCTCTTGGCTGACTGGGTTTATACCTGAGCCTCCCTCCATTTCTGGGCCCCAGAAACCCAGGGCAGAGTAACTCGCATCTGAGACGAAGCTCTGAGCGGGTGGATTTCTTGTCAAGACCAGCACTGTTTGCGGCGCTTCTCCCCGGTGTCTCAGGCCTGAACGTGCTCTCGTGACGCTGGAAGCCTTGTGCATCAGAGCCTTGTGCAGAGACGGGTCATGGCTCAGATTTCCAGCAAGGGAGCGAGCAGCCGGCTCTTCCTGACTTGGAAGACCCTCGGTGGAGGCGAGGGACCACATGCGGGTTTGGAGGGTCTCGCCTGTATCAGCTCATGCAGGTGCTCCGAAACACCCCCGCAATGGGGAGGTTCCTTGTGAGACGAAGGGGATGCCGTACGGTGCAGGTCAACCAGGCCAAGTCGGCAATAGATCTCAAATGTTCCAAGTCCTGGACTGGAACTGGAGACAGGCGGGTGGGAAGGGAGCTTGAGGGGGATCCAGCCAGACTGCCGCCTTGCGGCAGCACCAGCCCAGGGCTTCCGGCAACCAAGGCCGGGACACCCCGAGGACAGAGATTTCCTGCAGCCTTCTTTGTCCCGAGATGGAGCAGGAGCAGAGGAGCACAGGGGGAAACTTGTCATTTTTTTTTTTTGGCTTTATTGATTTTGAAAACAATCCAAGGCTGAGCAGAGGCTGGCAGCACCATGTCCTCAGGGCAGGTGAATGCCGCGGTCGCGGCTCTACTCCTCTTGCTGTGCCGCGGTGCAGCTGCAGCGGAAAGCCCTGCGCAGAGCCCGGAGCGCCCTCCTGAACCGGGAAGGCCGTCGCCGTGGAACTGGGCCCTGCGCTGGGCAGGCGATGTCTGCGCTGGTCTCTCCCCCATGCTCTGCAGACATTGGAGAAACCGTGTTCTCTTCTTCCTCCTTTGCAGCTGGGACGAGAGGGGCTGTGTTGGCCTGTCCCTCATCCTCTCCTGCCAAATGAGCCTCAATGGCTTCTAGTCCTGCAGGTGCTGCTGCTGCCACTGGGACATCCGTGCATTGGGCCAGGTCCTGCTGTTCTACCGGTTGCTGGCCAGGTCCCTGGATCTCAGCCTCAGCCCTGCGCACCGCCTCACTGACGATGTACTCCACAATGTCTGACAGGTCCACATCGTCCTCTGTGGGGCTGTGCTGGGCAGGTGCCGGGCGCTCTGCCTCTGCTGCCGCCTCTGTGTCTGTGCTGGTCAAGCCAGACCCCTCCTGGGGACCTGCAGGGGCGTCCTGCAGGTGCTCCTGGACCGAGGGGTTGATCCAGGTGCTGTGGATAGTGTCTCCGCCTTGGCACCCCTCTTTGCTGTTCTCATCTTGCAAGTCCATGTGCTGGGCCAGGTCCTGCTGTTCCTCTGGTTCCTGGCCAGCTGCCATGATCTGAGCCACAGCCCTGCGCACGGCCTCACTGACGATGCGCTGGGCTGTGTCCCACAGAGCCGCGTCGTCGGCTGTGGCGCCCTGTGGGGCAGGTGACGGGCACTCTGCCTCTGCTGCTGCCTCGCTGTTGGTGCTGCGAGGCCAGCCAGACCCCTCCTGGGGACCTTTATGGTGGTCCTGCAAGCGCTCCTGGACCGAGGGGGTGACCCAGGTGCTCTGGAGGGTGTTCTGGCCCAGGCTGTGGCCGATCTGCGGGCAGGAGGAGGAGCAGGACACCTCCTTGTCAGTTGGCATCTTGGGTCTCCTCTATCAAAGAGCCGCAACGGGCACCCAGGGGAAATGCTGCCTCGTGAGAAGCTGCTGCCTCCTGAGAAGCTGCTGCTCCTGAGAAGCTGCTCTCCTGGGAGTGAGCACCCCAGGGCTCTCGCTCCTTAAATACCCCCACGGTCAGGGCGGGGACCCCCATGTCACAATGGCCTCTGGTGATGTCGACCCCGTGTCACAATGGCCTCTGGTTATGACGTCACAGAGCCCAGGCGGTCGTCATGGAGACACCCACCTCCGGGCCCGGCTGGGACTGGCTGTGCGTGGCGTGGGGCAGCCCCTGCTTGAAGGAGGAGGGAGCAGAGAATGGCGAGGGAAGCTGTCCCCAGCACACAGGACCCTGTCCCCCAGAGCTTTACTCAGATGCTGCTGCCTGCTCCGCTGCACCTGCAAGAATCCGCATTCAGAGGTTGTTTGCAGGACAAACCAAGGGCCACTCGACAGCCCCACCACGCTGATTCTTTGTTTTTGTCGTGGTTTGATCATGGGGAGACAATCAAAACTGTGGGAGAAGGTTTCCCTTCACCCTTTTTCCCCCTTCCCCCCTTCAGGCCACAGTAGTCTACAGTTAATCTCCACTCATCGCTAGACTTACGCACTGGCCAAATTGGGCTATTGAAAGGTGAGCGAGTCTTACTGATCACACCCTGGCTTTCCAGTTGACCAATCAATTTCCGAATAGGAATCCAAGGGTCCCGGTTGGTGCGATACTGTTGACGATGCACCGTTGTGGTAGCAATTGGCACCTGCTGATCATCAACCATCAGCAGTCCTACAACAGAAGGGTCATCTGAAAGACCAGGCAAATCAGACAGCTGTTCAATTCTCTCAGTGTCCACAGATGCTGTACCAAATGCCCACCTATACCCTTTTGGGTCCTTAAAATACCCTCTCTTAAGGTAGTCTATGCCAAGGATGCACGGAGCATCTGGGCCAGTCACAATGGGATGCTTTTGCCAGGTTTTTCCAGTTAGGCTCATTTCAGCCTCTACAACAGTCAGCTCTTGGGATCCCCCAAGTCACTCCAAAAATACTGTTGAGTTGTGTCCCCTTACAGCCTGAAGGAATTATGATGCACTGAGCAGCAGTGTCCACCAAAGCCTTGTACTCCTGGGGGTGTGTTGTACCAGGCCATCCTATCTGTACCATCCAGTAAACTCTATTATCCCTTTCCTCCACCTGGTTGGAGGCAGGGCACCTCTAATCTCGGTCTTCCATGGTCACTCGCTGTGAATTAGAGGTTCCTTCACGAGCACCAGAATCTCTTTTGTAAACCAGGCAGCCCTTTTCCTAGAAGCCTGCCCTGTTAACTCATGCACTCGTTCTTGAAGTTCCCCAGTAGGTTTACTGTGCCACTTACTCATATCTTCTCCCTGCTCACGTAGGAAGGACCACAGCAAACCTCTGCTGGTGGCCTGCCTGTGTTCTCTCTCTGGAGATTGGGAATGCCTTCTCTCTCTCTCTGGGGACTGGAAACGCTTTCTCTCTCTCTCTGGATATTGGAAATGCTTTCTCCTAATAGCTGAAGCATTGGTTCGTACAAATCGAGAGCCATGTGTGTGTTCCCTGAGTGCTTTCATTTCTCTCAACAGCTTTTCAAAACAGTCAACAGTCGTTTCACTCAGTTTCTCCACCCTAGAGACATAAGCCCCTAGGGGATCAGAAAGGTTTTCCTCAAATTCCCGGAGCCGCTCA
The DNA here is from genome assembly GCF_036013475.1 of Columba livia. Classification (NCBI taxonomy): domain Eukaryota; kingdom Metazoa; phylum Chordata; class Aves; order Columbiformes; family Columbidae; genus Columba; species Columba livia. Next base: position 1,062,265 of record NW_027043029.1, read on the forward strand.
GTCATGTCAGTAACACTTTGTCTACCGCCAGTTGACATGAACGTTCCTGCCAATATCTTAGCATATGGAGCTGGTGCACTCTGTGAGAATCTGCGCCACATAGACCGTGTACACTCAACTCTATCTGGATTCACCCCCTCCTGGCTATCTGGCCCAAAATAGATAATCTCTCGCACAGCTAACTCTCTCAGGAACTGGATACCTCGCTCCATAGCATTCCATTTCCTTGATGTGCATTGACAGTCATCCTTGTTACGAAATCTTGTTTTCATGGCTGTCAAGAGTCGGGTCCAGAGGGCCGTGGGGTTGGGCTCACTGACAATTGCCCCATCAAGGGTGGAATCCCTTGACAGAGATCCCAACTGCTTGGCTTCTCCGCCCTCCTGTTCTCTTGTGTCAGCCCCATTATCCCAGCATCGGAGCATCCAGGTTAACACATTCTCACCATCTTTCTGAGTATAGTCTTTTCGCAACTCTCCCAGCTCACTTGGAGAAAAAGACCGGGTAACGGTCACTTCCTCCCCTGATGATGCCCCTGGGGATGAATGCAGCCCCTTACCACCATCTGCAACCTGATTAGTCTTCTTAGCCGCTTCTTACAACCAGCTACTGATGCCAATATGGGCTTAAGATTATTGCTGGGCTTGTTTTTGCTACAACAGGAACAATGCCCCTTTGCAGCAGAGGATCTGCCCATGGGCATGTCTTTACTCTTCTGCAGTTAATGAAGCGCTTCCAACATGGCACCACCTTGCATTACCCCGAGTGCTTGAATTAGGGATAATTACCATGTCTGAGCTGTCAGGCAGCCATTTGCCAGCCCACAGAACCTGGTGCCTGAGCCCAGAGGCTATGCCTATGCTTTCACACCTATGCTTTCCATAGCAGGTGCCCTGGGGTTTAGCTGAGACCTGCTCCCCCACCTGTTTTCCTACCTGGACATCTAGGAGGTGAGAGAGGCCACATGACAAACACATGGAGCAGGCACCAAAATGTTGAGATTCTTTAATGGAATAGACGTAGGCTAGCAGGTTCCTGCACCTATGGCAGCACTTTCGCAGAGCAATTCATTACCATCATGTACTAGAGGATTGTTTTTCATAGTTTCTTTTAGTAACTTTAAAGGAAAAGAGAAGAAGTTCCTTTGTATCTGAATAACCTCCTCAGTAATTTCATGCCACCGCCATTCCCAGGTGGTTTCAGCCATGTCCAGTGCATGACCACCAAGAGCAGGGACAGCCCCCTGGGCCTCCTGGGCACAAGGACAGCCTCGGGGCCAGCAGCACCCCGAAGTCCTTCCTCCAAGGAGTGCTGGGTGCATGGGCAGTGGGTGGGGTGGGACACTGGGGGCCCATGTCACCTCCGTGTCACAATGCGACCACGGGGCAATGCTGATGTCACAATGCCCCGGGGCAGTATAAAAGGGAGCAGCGTCCCGTGACTGCTGCCAGAGCTGGCCTGGAGGCAGCCTGAAGACATTGGAGAGGAAGTCCTTGAGGAGCCGGTGGAATCCCTTGACAGGGGCTGAAGGAGGAAGAGCTGGACGAGGCAGCTGGAGTTTCTCCGCTGTAAGGCCATCTCCCAGCAGGGCAACCTTCCAGGTTCATCTGAACATCCTTTTCAGCTGGATAGCAGTAGCCAAATGAAGGGAATGCCTTCTTGAGGAGCACTGCAGAGCTCACCGTCCTGATGGAGTGGGGAGCTAGGGTCAGCAGCTGTAGGAAGTGGAATGCAGAGTGTTTTGAAGGGGGCCCAGTGCTCTCCCGGCCACCAGAAGGTAGATGCGTCGTTGGCATAAGGTGATGGAGCGAATGGGTAAGCTGGGCAAGGTTCCAAGTGTTTGTCAGGGATTTCCCCAGCATGTACTGGTAGTGAAAGGAGGGGGAAGGAAAAGAGGGAGAGAGAAGAAGAGGGAGAGGGAGAGAGAGAGGGAAGAGGTGAAGCAAGAGGAGAAGAGAGAGAAGAGAGAAGAGAGAAGAGAGAAGAGAGGAAGAGAGAAGAGAGAAGAGAGGAAGAGGAGGAAGATGAAGAGGAGGAGGAGGAGGAGGAGGAAGAGGAGGAGGAGGAGGAAGAGGAAGAGGAACATCCTTTTCAGCTGAATAGCAGCAGCAAAATGAAGGGAATAACTTCTTGAGGAGCACTGCAGAGCTCACCATCCTGATGGAGTGGGGAGCTAGGGTCAGCAGCTGTAGGAAGTGGAATGCAGAGTGGTTTAAGGGGACACGGTGCTCTCCCGGCCACCAGAAGGTACATGCGTCCTTTGCACAAGGTGATGGAGCGAATGGGTAATCTGGGCAAGGTTACAAGTGTTTGTCAGCAATTTCCTCAGCATGTACTGCTAGTGAAAGGAGGGAGAAGGAGAAGAAGGAGAGAGAAGAGGGAGAGGGAAGAGGTGAAGAAAGGAGGAGAGGAGAGGAGAGGAGAGGAGAGAGAGGAGAGGAGAGGAGAGGAGAGGAGAGGAGAGGAGAGGAGAGGAGAGGAGAGGAGAGGAGAGGAGAGGAGAGGAGAGGAGAGGAGAGGAGAGGAGAGGAGAGGAGAGGAGAGGAGAGGAGAGGAGAGGAGAGGAGAGGAGAGGAGAGGAGAGGAGAGGAGAGGAGAGGAGAGGAGAGGAGAGGAGAGGAGAGGAGAGGAGAGGAGAGGAGAGGAAGAGAAGAAGAAGAGGAGAGGAGAAGAGAGGAGAGGAGAGGAGAGGAGAGGAGAGGAGAGGAGAGGAGAGGAGAGGAGAGGAGAGGAGAGGAGAGGAGAGGAGAGGAGAGGAGAGGAGAGGAGAGAGAGAGGAGAGGAGAGGAGAGGAGAGGAAGGAGAGAAGAAGAGGAGGAGAGGAGAGGAGAGGAGAGAAGAAGAAGAGAAGAGAAGAGAAGAGAAGAGAAGAGAAGAGAAGAGAAGAGAAGAGAAGAGAAGAGAAGAGAAGAGAAGAGAAGAGAAGAGAAGAGAAGAGAAGAGAAGAGAAGAGAAGAGAAGAGAAGAGAAGAAGAAGAGAAGAGAGAAGACATCATCATCCTATCATTCTATCCTTCTATTATTCTGTGGTCTTCTGGGAGGCATGACCAGCCTGTGGGCCGAGGAGCCAGGTCTCGCTCAAATGCTCAGGGAACAGCCGATCGCCAGTGTTGGGGTCAGGAAGGAATTTTCCCCCGGGGCAGACTGGCCCTGGTCCCCGGGGTTTTTTTGCCTTCCTCTGCAGCATTGAGCATGACCACCTGTCAGAGCTCCTCTGGGCCCTTTTGGCTCGGTTCATGCCCACTGCTCTTGCCCTCCAAGGCACCACTCGTGCCCTGGCTTTCTCGGGTTCTTTCTCCCAGGGCAAGTTTGCAGCAGGAGCCAGCTCTCCTCCTTCTCCTTCTTCTATTAACATTTGTAATTTTAATAAAATAAATATTAAAAAAAAAAAATTATGTTTCCAGTTGTATCCTTTGTGTATGTGTCCCTGAAACTGTTTTTGGATCTAAAACCTCTCTGGCATTTCAGTCGAACAGTCCCATCTTTATTGGACTCCTTGTGAGCGTACAGAATAGAGCAGCACAGCACAGCACAGCATGGTTGTGCTCAGTAGCTGTGCCTGGAGCACGATGAGCTCTGAGCCAGGCCTGAGGACTCCATCCAGGAGAGCCGCTCTCTGCAGGGCAGGGCCCAGGCCCGTCCAGGAGATGGGGCAGAGACAGGCACACACACCTACAACATGGCTCAGGCAGGCACCAGAGGTCCCAGGCTGAGCTGAGACACGGCCCCTGGGCCCCTGCAGGAGATGGTCCCCAGGGAGGCCGGTCCCAGCCACTGAGGCCTTTGAGCACCCCAAGACCCTGTAGACACGGATGGCTGGCAGCTTTGGAGACTGAGTCTTGGCCCAGATGGACCTTCTCTCTGATCAGGACTTTTGTTCTCAGATTCTTTTGTTTAGCTATGTTTTTTTTCCAAAGCAAGGATCTCAGGCATTACTAAAAAGGAGAACAAGGAGAAAAAGAAATCCATGTCACACACCACACACTATCCCATGTGTGTGTGAGTTTTGATGCAAATGTCCAAAATGGCAGTAGCTTCCTTACTCTTTCAGTACTCCAAAGAGTATCTCTTAAAGGCTTTCCATAAGTTCTGAACCTCTTCCCACCAATCAAGGTAGGCAAATAACTCCGAGAAAGGTGCAAGTCACACAAGAGGTGTGGAAGGTTTACCCTGCAGCTGAAGTGCATTTTGCATCCCCTGTACAGATGGCCAACTGTGGATCTTGGTTTGGGTAGAAAAGGAAACATGACTGCAGTAGCAGAAATGGACTCTTTTTGCTCATTTGGGAAGAGTCATCATTTGCCTGGCTGTGCTTTGGGAATGGATTCAAAGTGAGTCTTATTTCCATGGCGGTCTGTTGGCACTGTCCAGCGCAGCCTATGGCTCTGGTCACACTTGGGATTTTCTCCACGCTGCAGTGGTTGAAACCATCCTGTTATCCCCTCAGAAAAGGCTTTGTGAGCCTGGTCCTCCTCACTGTGGCGCCTCATGGACATCAGCTCTGGTGCAGAGAGGGGACAGCTACCAGGGCTCTTCTCTTGGTTGCAGGGCTGGTTTCTGCCATGACTGGAGAGAAGAGCATGAGCTTTGTCCTGGAGAGCCAAACGGCAGAGAAGGCATCAGGGACAGCCAGCAGCTGTGCCCAGCACGTGGCCACCAAGGGCAGGGACAGCCCCTGGAACTCCTGGGCACCGGGACTGCCTTGGGGCCAGCACCCCAAAGGCTTCCTGCAAAGGGTGCCGGGTGGGGCTGTGGTGGGGGGGCTTTGCAGCTTCCCCCTGCTAGGGAAAGGAGGAGAAAGGAAAGAAGGGAAGTGAGGTATAGTTCAGCTGTAAGGGACCTAGAATGACCATCTAGTCCCACTGCATGTCCAATTCAAGGCTGATCTAAAGTTAAAACAGGGCAGTAAGTGCATTGGCCAAATGCCTCTCGAATGCTGAGGCATGGGGCATCAACCAGCTGTCACAGAATCACAGAATGGTTGGGCTTGAAAGGGACCTCTGGAGATCATCTAGCCCAACCCACCTGCTAAAGCAGGTTCGCCCAGAGCAGATGGCACAGGAAGGTGTCCAGGTGGGTTTTGAATGTCTCCAGAGGAGGACACTCCACAACCTCTCTGGACAGCCTGTTCCAGTGATCAGGCACCCTCACAGTAAAGAAGTTTTTCCTAATATTCAGATGGGACCTCCTATGCTGTGCCAGTTGCCCCTCATCCTATCGTTCAGACGTCTGTTCCAGTATTTGACCACACTCTCAGTAGAGTGTCAAGTCTGAACTTCCTCTGACCCAGGTTTGCACCATTCACACATGTCCTGTCACTGGATACCAGGGACAAGAGATCAGCACTTCCCTATACACTTCCCTCCTCAGGAACTTTTAGAGGGCAATGAGCTTGCTCATCAGCTTCCTTCTCTCCAAACTAGAGAAATCCAGATTGCTCAGCCACTCCTCAGAGGACATGCCTTCCGGTCGGTCACCAGCTTTGTTGCTCTCTGGACACATTGGAATACTTCAACATCCTTGTCAAATCGTGGGGCCCAGAACTGCACACAGCACTCAAGGTGAGGCCACAGCAACTCTGAATACAGCAGGATAATCACCTCCTTTGAGCGGTTGGTTCTGCTCTGTCTGATGTACCCCAGGATGGGATTTGCACTCTTGGCTGCCAGGGCACACACTGCTGACTCTTGTTGAGCCTCCTGTCAACCAGTGCCCCAAGGCTCCTTTCTGCAGGGCTGCTCTCCAGCCAATCCTCTCCCCATTTAGACTTGTGCTTGGCATTACTTTATCCTAGGTGCAGAATCCGGCAGGTGGACTTGTTAGATTTTATGCCGTTGATCATTGCCTAATGCTCCAATCTATCTAGATCGTTCCGCAAGGCTCCTTGTCCCTCAGGATAGTCATCAGCACCTCCGAGGATGGTATGATCAGAAAATTTGCCACTGGTGCATTAAATTCCTGCATCCAGATTATTGATAAAAATATTGGACAGACCTGGCCCTAGGACTGAGTCCTAAGGAACATCGCTGGTGGTTTCCATGAAGAATTTATTCCTCATATCCAATCTAAACCTCTCCGTGTGCAACTTGAGGCCATTTCCTCTTGTCCTATCACTTGCTACTTGGGAGAAGAGACCAACACCCTCCATGATAAAACCTCCTTTCAGGCAGCTGTAGAGAGTAATAAGGTCTCCCCTCAGCCTCCTGTTCTCAAGGCTGAACAGCCCCAGCTCCCTCAACCGCTCCTCATCAGACTGGTGCTCCAGACCCTTCACCAGCCTTGTCACCCTCCTCTGAACTCTCTCCAGCACCTCAATGTCTTCCTTGCCATGAGGGGCCTAAAACAGACCCCAGGATTCAAGGTGCAGCCTCACCAGTGCCCAGTACAAAGGGATGATCACTTCTCTAGTCCTGCTAAAGCTCTGATTGAATCAAGGCATGAACACCTCGGTGTGACCCAGTTGGTGACAGGCTGGACTGCAGACTCCTGAGGTCCCTTCAACCTCAGTTCTCTTATGATCCCATTGTGATGTTGGGCTCTGTTTCAGACTGGAGCAGAGCAGGCGATGATGGGGCAGGATCCACCTGTGCTGTAGGTGACCATCTAAACCATCATCTCAGCCAGTGAACCAGTCAACACCTCAGTGTGACTCGCTCTGGGCAACGTGTGAGGAGTCCTGGTCAGGGAAGGTTCAGAGGGCATGGGGCGCTGTGCAAGACACAACATGATCTTGGCTTCATGCCTGCAGGCCCATCAGATGTCAGCTGATGTCAATGAAAATTAAAATAAGTCTTTGGCGGGGTTTCTTTTCTTTAAAAATAAAAGAGTTCTCCAGAACCGGGCATGGGTTTAGGACACAAATGTCTTCAGCTCCAGGGACACAAACACCTGGTGCCAGTGTAGATGCCCCGGGAACCCCTGCCCAGGCTCCACCTGCACTGCAAGGTGCTCTGGTCTCCCCAGGTCCTGTGTGATAGATGCAAATCCCAGGCCAGCACCTCAGGTACACTGGGCCCCTAAAATGGCCCTGGCTGTTTATGGTGAGACAGCTGATGACTGATGTCTGTCTGGAAACATCATCTTTTTTGTTGTTGTTTTTTTGTTTTGGGATTTTTCTTTGTTTGTTTCGTTGGTTGGGTTGGGTTTTGGTTTTGGTTGTTCTTGGTTGGTTGGTTTCGTTTTTGTTTTGCTTTGGTTTTGTGTGTGTTTTTGTTTATTTTGTTTGGTTTGTTATTTTCTTTGATTGGAGATTTTTCTTTAGTTGCTATTTTAACATACTACAATTTAAAATAAAAAAGCCAAAAAGCAAATTATGGGGAAGTGTACTAAGGGTAGGAGAAGAAATATTGGTCTTCCCCTGTACTTCTATTACCAACACTCTAGTATTTCATCTCCCTCGTCAATCAGGAGTTCCCACCTCTCCTGATTAAATGTCCCTGTCCAAGGACAACTTTCCAGCAGACTGTGCGGACGTTTGCCCTTCCCAGTGCTCTCAGGTTTCTCCTCCACTTGCTCTTTGGTCATTCAGTGGCCTCTCAGCTGTCTGGTTTCCGCTTTGAGCTTCAGGGAGTTACAAACTTGCCCCATTCTTCAGAGCTCTAATTGACATGGCAGTCAACATGTTCATTGTGTTTATTTCTAGCCTCTCCTATCTCTCTGTCTAAACCAGTTCTTGTGTGGGTGTCCCTTGTGGATGCTGGACCTCATCAGATCCAGCTTACACACACAGCTGAGGAAAGTGTTTTGCTGTTTATTAAACTGATGTAGGAAAAGTGATGCAATCTGTGGTGGCCAATGAGGGAACCGGCAGACTGGGGGTGGGGGTGAGGAGCCAGGTTGTCCATACAGTGTCCAGCCTCAAGGACTGTTCTCCTGCCTGTCCAGATGTCTTCAGTAGACCCTCGGGATCAATGTCCAGTGTAGAATGCTGCTGTCACTTCTTCTATACACTGAAAAATGATAGAAAACACCCTGGAAAGAAAAACCCTCCTTTATGAAATCTTCTTTGAAACCTTCATCAGCAAGTGTCCCATTGAAACCTCTCCAGTTAGTTCTGCAAGTCTGGAAGATTTGAATAATATTACGGAAAGAAACATCGCTCGTTAGGGCTTTCTCTGTTTTAATGAGTCCCGTGGCGTATTTGGTGCTGAGTCCGTGAACCTCAGATACCAAGGACAGACTGAAGAATCTGCTCAAGAAGTCCAAGTCAGAACAAACTCCAAAGTACCTTGAAGCATTAATGGGCCCCACTGAGGGCTGTTACTGACAAAGCCTCCCCAGGGACTCGTTAGAGCAGATAATTGGAGGCAGTGATTGCATCAGGCAAAGGCAAAGTGCAGCAGCTCTGATGCTGAGAAAGCCCTTGGTTTGTCTGATGAAGGACAATGGCCAAGCCTTGAGCCCCTGCCCCTGGGAAGGGAGATCCTGTCCCTCACAGGTGGCTCAGGTTCTTCCTGGGGATGTGGGGAGTGTGATGCCAAGTGAAGGACAATGGTGTCATACCTCCCTGTCTCCCTGGGGGGGTGCAAGGAGGCAAAGAAGCCCCATTGCCATGACGACTGTGTCTTTTCTTAGGCCTCATTGGCAGAGGCATCAGCCATAACCAAGGGGACAAAGACCTTGGCTCTTTCAGGGACATCCAGCCTCACCCTTGGTCATGTCCACCACAGTCCATCCTACACTGTCCCAGGCCTGTCATTGTTTCCCCACCTTGTTCTCAGCCCAGTGTGTCCCCACCTGTGCTGCTGTCTCTCCATCCGCACCAGCTGTTCCTGGAAACACAAAGCCATGGCTGATCCAGAGTCCCTCTGAATGACCACAGCACTGCGCTCAGAATGACATTTCTTTATCCTGAGCTCCACTCTGGACCTCCAGAGCTGCAGTTTCTGATGGTTTTCCTTTCTCATGCTGTTTCCCACTACCCAAAAAAAAAAAAAAAAAAAAAAAAGTGCCATGCTCTTGGAAAGTGATTTTCAAGATTTCTGAAGCTACTACTGCTCTTTCTTGTCATGGTTTTACCATAACCACCAACTAAGACCTTGAGACTTACTCACATCCTGCTCCCAGTCCCCAAGTGCGATGAGGGAGAGAATTGAAAGGGAAGGGAGAAACTTGTGGGTTTTTAGAAAAAAATAATAAGACAATAAATATAATAAAAATAATATGCTACTACTACTAATATGCTTATACTAAAATACACAAATATATGATAAAATATATGATACTCAGTGCAATGTCACATATAACTCCAGTTGTGCTGAACAGACAGCCCAAAAGAAGAGATCACCCTGGTCCTGAACAGCTGCTCCCAGCAGGAGAAAGTACAAGTGCCAAAGGCAGACCCAAAGGGAGACCCAAAGGCCAACTGAAAAACAGCAAAACATCGTAAAACTGAACTAACATTGAACTCCCGATACAATGGAACTTCTGAACAGAGCTAACCAGTGTAGCCAGAAAACCAAAACTAACTGGCTGGAAAAGGCATCTCCAGCTTTATACTGAGCATGACACTAATGGTAGGGAATAAAGGTGCTGTCCTGTCTGTGCCCTCTCCTGACAATTTGATCCTGCAGCTGGACTCCAAAGAAGTCCTTGGTTTCACTGACAATAGTCCAGGTTAATTAAATATCAATAGATAAATTAAATTAAGAAAATATACTCAGTGCAATGCCCCATGTAACTCCAGTCACACGGAGCAGCCAGTCCTGCAGAAGGGAGCACCTTGGTCCTGAACAGCCCATCCCAGCAAGAGAGAGCAAAAAGGCAACAGGCAGAAAGGCCCAAAGGCCAACGGCAAAATGGCAGAACGGCAAAAGGCCAAACGGACATCAAACTCCTGACAGAATGAAACTTCTGAATGGAACTGACCAAACCAGCTGGAAAACCCAAAGTAACGAATGTAACAAACCCTAAAAGCCGGCTCCAGCTTTAGACTGAGCATGGCGCTAATCATAGGGAATATTTCATTGATCAGCATGCATGTCAACCCAGGTGCTGTCCTGTCTGTGTCCCCTCCTGCCAATCTGCATCCACAGCTGGATGGCCAAAGGAGTCCTTGGTTTCCCTGACAACAGCCAAGATCTCAGTGAGTTCTGACATTCCTTTCATAGCAAATGGCAAACACTGTAAAGCTGCTAAAAGACAAAATGAACTCTATTCCAGGGAAGAAACAGCGTTATCTCATTATTCTCATAGTAAATCTAAACAAAATACTGTACTGGCTGTGAAGGAGAGAGGTTCAAAATGGATGAAGAAAATTAACTCAATTTCATTAAAACCAGCACGTTTCCTCAGGCTCCCCTTCACCAGGCTAAAGAAGTTTGGGTCTCTCAACATCTCCACACATGACCCAGACTTTCTCTGGCCACACGACAGCTCCTCCCGTTCCTCCAGAATGGGGAACCTCACACTGGGACACACGGCTCCAGATGTGACCACACCTGTGCTGAGTCACGATGGGCAATAACTGCCCTTGTCTGGGTGGCCACGCTCCTCCCAGTGCAGCCCAATGTGCTCATGGGCATGTTCCTGTTTAGCACCACTGAGAACTGGCTGAACATCCAGGCTCAGAGGGTTGTGAGCAGTGGCACAAAGCCCAGCAGAAGGTACCATGAGGAGCACTGAAGGACACCATATCCCACCCAACATCTTCTCCTACAGGTGTCTCTTGGGTCCCTGGAACCACCTCAGTGACAAGGGGGAGAGCACTGCCTGTATGGGTGAAGGAGCTGGGGTCTGGAATGAGGGTCCAGGGGCAGTTTCTCCTGGTTGTTCATGCAGTAACAAGCTGGGCTAGGGGGGGATGGTGTCCAATTTCCTGCATGCTGCCTTTTCTGGTGGAGATCTCAGAGGCTGCCAGCCCTTTAGAAGACCCAGGACAGGCCTTGCCCTTCTTCTGGTCACAACTGGACCCCACTTCTCCAGCTTGGTCCCAGCTCAAGAGCCTTGTCTAGGGGTGACTTTTGGGGTAAGGTTGACAAGAGTTTGTCTTAAGGACATGTGATGAGCACCAGGACTGAAGTACCAGAGCATAGGGACCGTCACTTTTCTCTCTCTGCTGCTCCTGGCCCCATCCTGTGCTCCCCACAGTGCCCCAACCTGGCACTGATGCTTTGCAGAGCAGGTTGGCTGCAGGACCATGGGGTGACTGCACACTGGTTGTGCTGCTCAGTGAGGGACACAGATGCAACTGGCTGGGCTGCTCTGTCACTGAGCTCTTTCCTGGGGCTCTAAAGCTCTGGAATGGGTCCAGAGCATTTCTTGGGACTCAGTGGGTTTTCCGCTCATTTCGGTTCAGCAATGCCTTCCTTGTCCTTCAGGTTCCCAGAAACTGGTGCACAAAGATGCCGGTTATCCCCTTCCCAGGGGCAGAGGTAGGCTGACCAGCCCTTAATTCTTCAAATCCTCCTTCAGGCCCTTCTTGAAGATGGGCTTGACATCTTCCTTCCCCATGGACCTCAGAATTTCTCTGATTTTGCTGTCACTTTTGAAAGTACAATCCAGAATCACGGGCAATGGTGATGTAGCAGACAGGAGCACTTGCAATGAGTCGTCCCAGCAGCTGAGATGAATCTCACTGGGCCACTGGGGATTGTTCCTGGAGTCACACACAGAAGTGCCAGAGGTCCATCAGAGCCAGTCTCAGGAATTCTTATGCACCCAGGGATGCTCAGAGACAGAGTCTTTCCCTTTTACACAGAAGCAGGAGTCACAGTGTCTGTCTGGCCTCCTGTTGCCACTCCCAAACGATGGGAGACACCTCAGCCCTGTGGTGGGTCATCCTGCTCTGCACCCATCTGAGATGTCCCACATCATGAGGAATGGACACAGGGACCTCAGTTCAAGGAAGAAGATCCCAGTGGGTAGTTTCCCATGGGCTGTTACTCCCATCGTGAAGTGACCTTGAGACACTGTCTGTCCCACAGACCTTCATGGAACCCCCAGGAATAGCTGATGTTGTTAGTGTTCACCTGGGTTCATCTCATCTCACATCCATGATGTGCGTGCTCACATCTCATCAGAACAATGCAGACATGGACTTCTGACCTACTCATTCCGTGTCCCTCCGTGGAGGGAAGAGCAACCTATGTGAGTGGGGGAGAGAGGCCAGAGCTAGAAATGGTGGTTGTGAGGGGCCAGTCCATGACGATGCCCTGGGGCAGCTTCCCTGGGGTGTCCAGTGCACAGGGGCACAGCCCAGCCCCTGCTCTGCTGGTCCTGCAGGTCTCTGGCAGGAGCCTGGCTGTGAGAGGACACTGCTGTGTGCCAGCCCTGCACACACACACTGTTCAGCTGTACTCTGGTGGTTTCATCTGTGACCATTTTCTTGCTCATATGTTTGAGAGAAGGTTAGGAAGAAGAGCCAAACCATCATGCACTGCCCATAGGAGATCACCTTTCTATCTGGAAAGGCTGTTGTGAGGCCAGCTCTGTCACAGCAGTGCCCATTGCCTGTCCCTGCCTGTGCTCACAGCACTGACACACAGCAGGACGGTGACCAAGCTGCCAGAGCACTCAGGCCTTGCACCAGCACCAGGGATGAGAAGGAGAGTGTGGGAGTGGAACCAGAACAGCTCTGGAAGAACAAGCACTGCTGCTCCCTTCCAGCTCTTCTCCCCTCCTCCCATGCACACAGGAACTGTCCCTGCAGCTCCAATCAGGCCTTTGTGAAAGGATCCCATGAAAAGTCACTACAGGGCTCTTTATTTTCTTTAAATACACAAAGAGCATGGCCAGTGATTATGAAAGAAAAGCAGAAAACCGATTTGAAAGGGGATGGCAGCATTATCACAATTTAAAAAACACCACCAAGAAAATATAGAGATGACAGGCTGGGCCTATAATTAGTTTCATTAAAATTCCGATATAGAAGCAGATGGGCAGTTTGTTGCTTCATAACAGACTAAGATCAGACTTTCCACAGGGCATCTTTGAGCTGCTGGTTATTGTGTTGTTTTTTTCTTTTCTGCAGATATTCTATCTTCAAAAACGTGTCAAGGGGAAAGACTCATTGGATCATAGAGTCAGTCAGGTTTGAAGAGAGCCCTGAACATCTGGTTTCACTCTCCTTCCCAAAGCAGGGTGACCAGGTGAGGTTGTTCAAGGTTCCACTCAGCTTTGAATCATCTCCATCACAGCACAGAAGGGAGAATAAAGACCTTCAGCAGTTTTGGCCCAAATGCTGGTCACTGGGGGATGACACGCTAACTGCACAGAGGACACTGCATCGCAGATGATATTTGGGCTTGATGTTTCAGTGAACTTCCCACCAAGCACCCACTTCTTCAGCCCAAACACCATCAATCGGGATATAAGGACACCACTGGAGACCATGTCCAAGGCCTGGCACAATTGCATACACACAACGTGCCTGTCTTTCCCCTGCCCATTTTGGTTCACAAGTCTCTTTCTTGTCCTTCAAGTGCCTGCAGATGGCTGCAGGAGGACTTGTCCCATCACCTTCCCAGGGACAGAGACAAGCTGAGCAGCCTGTGATTCTCCCCATTCTCCTTCCTGCCTTTCTTGAAGATGGGTTTGACGGATGGCAGGACGTCCTCGATTGCACTGTCATTTTGAAAACACAATCCAGAATCACAGGGCAACGGAGGTGAATCTCACTGGGTCAGTGGGGTTTGTTCCCAGAGTCACACACAGAAATGTCAGGGTTGTGCCAGGTGTCCATAACTGAGTTGGCTTTGTGGACTCTCATCTGAGGCAGAATCATAGAATCACAGAATACTCTGATAGGAAGAGAGCCTTGGGATCATTGAGTCCAACCATAGCCCAGCTCTTGCACTAAACCATGTCCCTGAGAACCTCGTCTAAACACCTTTAAACCCCTCCAGGGGTGGTGACTCCCCCACTGCCCTGGGCAGCCTGTTCCAATGCCTGACAACCCTTTCCGGGAAATACTTTTTTCCTAATATCCAATCTAAACCTCCCCTGGTGCAAATTGCGGCCAATTCCTCCTGTCCTATCACTTGCTACTTGGGAGAAGAGACCAAGACCTGCCATATTGCAACCTCCTGTCAGGCAGTTGTGGACAGTGAGAAGGTCTCCTCTCAACCTCCTGTTCTCCAGGCTGAACAGCCCCAGCTCCCTCAACCGCTCCTCATCACACTTGTGCTCCAGCAACTCAGCAGCTTTGTCACCTCCTCTGCACTCTCTCTAGTACCTCAATGTCCTTCTTGAGATGAGGGGCCCCAAACTGAACACAGGATTCAAGGTGCAGCTTCACCAGTGCCGAGCACAGTGGCACAATCACTTCTCTAGTCCTGCTGGCCACACTATTCCTGATACGAGCCAGGATGCTGGTGGAAACATTCTGGCTCATATTCAGCCAGCTATTGCTCAACACCCGCACATCCCTTAACACCCGGCAGCTTTACAGCCACTCCTCCCTGAGCCTCTAGTGCTGCCTGGGGTTGTACTGTGCTGTAGGACCCAGCACGTGGCTTTGTTAAACCTCAGACAATAGGCCTCAGCCCATGATCCAGCATGTGCAGATCCTTAGGCATGGCCATCCTCATGTCCCATGTCATGAGGAATGGACATGGGGACCTCAGTTCAAGGCAGCACATACTAGTGCTGCATTCAGGCCTTCATGGAACATGCAGGAATAGCTGATGGTATTTGTACTGAGTCGGGTTCATCTTATGTACATGATATGCATGCTCATATCTCATCCATACAGTGGAAACCTTGGCTTCTGACTTACTCATTCAGTGTCCTTGTGTTGAGGGATGAACAACCTCTCTCAGCTGGGGTGAAGGGCCAGTGCAGGAAAACGTGTTTTTGAGGGGCTGGTCTGTGGTGACTGTCCTGGGCCATTTTCCCCAGGTTGTCCCATGAACATGGGCACACACCAGCCCCTGCTCTGCTGGTGCTTCAGGGCTCTCCCAGGAGGCCTGGCTGGGAGAGGACACTGCTGTGTGCCAGCCCTGCACACTCACACACTTCAGCCGTTCACTGGTATTTTCTTCTCTGGGGCATTTGCCAGTTCAGCCCTCCCACCCCCTCCTGAATTGTGCCACCCCCCTGCCCTCTCCCCAGCCGAGCCCAGCAGAGCAGCCACACTGGAACTGGTACTGGTCCCACAGCAGTGGGGACCAGTGAGAATGAAGGACAGTGAGAATGTTCATCCAGCCAGCAAGCTGAGTGGGTCTCCAGCACAGGCAGCTTGCAGACCCAGGTCCAGACTGGCTCCCCAGGACAGCATGAGACATTTGGCCTAGGAGATCCTCAGGAAGGTCCTGCTGCCACAGTGCCAGGGCCACCTGCCCCAAGCTGCCACCTGCAGCAAAGGGTTTCTCTTTCCATGTCTTTCCTGCACACATACAGTGCCCCACTCTTTTCCTGGAACATCCCGTCTCCCCACAGAGCCCTTTCCCAAGAGACCTGAGCTATGCTGACCTGGCCAGCTGTTCCTGCCCCTCCTCCCACGCTCCATACAGCTCCGACCTGGCGGTGCTGCTCTGCAGAGCAAGTGGGCTGTGGTGCCCTGGGCCATGGGGTGAGTCCGCAGATTCACGTTGGTCAGGGTGGGAGGAAGATCCAGCTCAGGGTGGCTCCTGCTCACTCCCCCTCAGCACACAGACATGGCTCCTGCAGCCCCAGAGATCCCAGAGAGAGGATTCTGGGCAAGCAAGTCAGTGCGGGGTCCTTTATTTCACTTTATACACACGGAGAGTATGGGTCCTTATTTACACAAAGACTATGGCACACAAAAGACAGGTAGATACGGACACAGCCATAAGAAGACAAATAATTTTGCCTATGGATAGCATTACTACAGCCAAGAAAAACAAACACCAAAGAGAAAAAAAAAAAAAAAAAAGAAAAAAAAAAGAAAAAAAAGAAAAAAAAAGAAAAAACAAACCAAAACACAAAAGCTACAGAACTCAGGTTGAACTAGCAATGTAGCAATGCGTTATATTACAACTGACATGCAGAAGCAGGACGTCACTTCATTACAGCTTTTGAAAATCGAACAGTCATCACTTTCCTTATTGACTCCTTGAGTTCCCTGTTCCTCATGCTGTAGATGAGGGGGTTCACTGCTGGAGGCATCACTGAGTACAGAACAGACACCACCAGATCCAGGGATGGGGAGGAAATGGATGAGGGTTTCAGGTAGGCAAACAAGCCAGTGCTGATGAACAGGGAGACCACGGCCAGGTGAGGGAGGCAGGTGGAAAAGGCTTTGTGCCGTCCCTGCTCAGAGGGGATCCTCAGCACGGCCCTCAAGATCTGCACATAGGACACCACAATGAACACAAAACATCCCTCAAAAAAAAAAGCACTAAACATGAGAAACCAAGTTCCCTGAGGTAGGAGTGTGAGCAGGAGAGCTTGAGGATCTGGGGGATTTCACAGAAGAACTGGTCCACAGCATTGCCCTTGCACAGGGGCAGTGAAAATGTATTGGCCGTGTAGAGCAGAGCATTGAGAAACCCAATGGCCCAGGCAGCTGCTGCCATGTGGACACAAGCTCTGCTACCCAGGAGGGTCCCGTAGTGCAGGGGTTTGCAGATGGCAACGTAGCGGTCATAGGACATGATGGTGAGAAGGTAAAACTCTGCTGAAACTAAAAAGACAAACAGAAAGAGTTGTGTAGCACACCCTCCATAGGAAATGACCTTGGTGTCCCACAGAGAGTTGGCCATGGACTTGGGGACAATGGTGGAGATGGAGCCCAGGTCGAGGAGGGCGAGGTTGAGCAGGAAGAAGTACATGGGGGTGTGGAGGTGCTGGTCCCAGGCTATGGTGGTGATGATGAGGCCGTTGCCCAGGAGGGCAGCCAGGTAGATGCCCAGGAAGAGCCAGAAGTGCAAGAGCTGCAGCTCCCGTGTGTCTGTGAACGGCAGGAGGAGGAACTGGGTGATGGAGCTGCTGTTGGACATTGGCTGCCTGTGGGCATGAGGACCTGTGCAAGGAGGAAAAGGCAGCGACAAGTTAGAGGGACTTCTCTGAGGAAAGTAAACATGCTGTTTCTCAGTGAAAACCTTTTCCCTGATAGAAGGATATTTCAGCTCATTCTCTCTTTCTACCAGCTGAGAAAAACAGCTCATCACATTTTAAAATGCAGCTTGGGCATCTGGTTTCCATGGACGCAAGTCTGGGGCAAGAACCCCTGAGTTGGTATCAGAAAAAGAAGTGACCCAAACTCCCACCCCAGCCCCAGAGAGCAAGAGCACCAGGGACAGGTGGAGAAACAGGGAAGGACACTGCAGTGCTACCAGAAAATAAAGGAAGGACAGAAAGGCAGACGGGCATGCTGTGGAACCTTCTCCTGACCCGGCTGTGCTGCTGCCACTCACATAGTGACACTGGAGAGCAAGTACTTTTAGCACCTTTTTTGAGTACCACGTTCCAGGAACCCTTCACCTGGAGGTCCAGCTGCTGAGGTGGAGACTCGTGACCTGGACCCCACGGCTTTGGGGCAGAGGGTCTGCTGGGGAGGAGAGGAGACCAGGGGTTGCACTGGGAAATGTGTCTGCAACCGAGAGCATATGAGAGAGGTTCCTAAATCCCATCCCCAGCATTTCTGGTAGCAGTTAACTGTCCCTGCCCATGTCTGTGCTGCCTGCAGCTGTCTCTGTCCCTGGTCTGCTCCCTGTCAGTGTCACAGACCCAGTCCCAGCCGCTGTGTGCTCAGCTCTGTCCTGCTCACACCTCCTGGCACTGCCCAGGGGCAGCTCTGTGTGTGCAGGGGCTCAGGAGCAGCTCAGACAAGTCCTATTGAGAACTGGGGTCTCAGTGTCTTCTCCAAAGAGAGAAATAAATGTCCATCTCCCACTGCACACCCAGACGAGCAAGAGTGGAAAACTGAAAGCACAGACTCTTTCCCTTGCAGCTGTTCATGTGTTGAAGTTGTTTTTCAGAAGGATCCTCTGCCATGTCTGTGGGGGGATCTGGAGCTCTGAGCAGCCCTGACCCACACAGCCCCCTTCAACCCCACAAGCTCCCTGCCTGCCCTGCCGGGGGTCGCTCCTTCCACCCACAGCTGCTGCCATGGGATCTCCCGGGCAGGCTGAGCGCTGACCCTGGCAGGCGGCAGAGTCCCTGCCCGGCACAGCCCTGGGGTGCAGGGACCCTGCTCTGCAGGACAGCCCTGGGAACCCCTGGGTGCTCACCCGGCTTCACAGCTGTTCAACATGGCCTGACAAGAGCCTCGTCCTTACAGATCCCACAAGCTGTGCCTGTGCCGGTTTCAGGAGGTGCCTCCAGGAGCTACAGCTGCACTGCCCTGCACCCAGAGACTTACCATGGCGAGGGCTGCAAAGGTTTCTCCTCCAGGGAGCTCTCAGTCATCCTCCCAGTCCTGACCACCTTTAATCTCTCTCTGCCTTGCTCGTCTCCCAAGATCCCCAGGCAGAGCCCTCAGCCCTGCTGCGTGTGCAGAGGAGCTGCTCCTGGGCAGAGCTGTCTCTCTGCAGTGCTGCCGCTGCCATGAGCTCCCTGTGTCCCAGGAGCCCAGCCCAGCTCAGCAGCACAGCAGCAGCACAAGGCGCTTTAATGACCCCTCTGGTGGGTTTGGTGCTGAGTCCATGGACCTCAGACCCTGAGGGGAAGCTGAAGAAACTTCTCAAGAAGTCAAACTCAGATGTAAACTCCAAAGTTTCTTGTAGCGTTAATGGGTCACACTGAGGGACACAACTGAGAAACTGTTCCTAGGATCTGCTTAGAGCAGAAAACTGGAGGCAGAATGACAGGTCAGGAAAAGCAAGGTGAAGGTCTCTCTGATAACCAGTAAACCTGGATGTGTTTCATTAACCAAAGAACTAAGCCCTGACCCCCAGCCCTGGGAAGACACATCCTGTCCCTCCCACGTTGCCCAGGCCCTTCCTGGGACAGTGTGATGTGGGGCTGTGCATGGCCAAGGGCAGGACTATGGTCCCACACCTCCCAGGTTCCTGGCTGGGGACAAGGAGGCCATGAGGCCCCTGTGCTGCAAGGACAAGGTGTCTCCTCACAGGCATCAGAGGTGCAGACAACAGCCATAGCCAAGGGGAGAAGGAGCTCATGTCTGGTGGGGCTTTCAGCCTCTTTACATCCCATGATCATCTCCACGACAGCCTGTCCTGTGCTGTGGCATCCCCTGCACCTCTGTCCCTGCAGTCTGGAGACATCCCCCCTGATGCCCCACCTTGCTCTTGCCTGAGCATCTTCCTTCCTTTGCTGAGATCTCTCCATCCTCCCCAGCTGGTCCTTGAAGCACAAAGCCTTGGGCTGATGCAGACTCCCTCTGCTGACCTGCTCCCCCACAGCACTGCCCTTCCATCACATTCCTTTCTGCTCATGTCCACCCTGGACCTCCCCAGCTGCACTTTGGGTCATTATTTCATTCTCAAGCTCTTTCCCACTATGAAGAAACCTCCACCACCTCTGAAACCGCCCTTCAAGCACTCTCAGGCTACTCCTGCACTGCTGCATCCTCCCCAGCGCTGCTGGGCCAAAGCAGCCCAGGTCCCTCAGCACCCCACACCATGTGCACAAGGTGCTGAACCTGCCTTGGCACAGCCCTGCACTCTCCAGTTCCTCCCTGCTGCTCCAAACTGGGAAGCTGCACACTGGCACACACCCGTGTGTGTGGGTCACACCAGTGCTGAACCAAACGGGATGAGAACTGCAGGTGTCCGGGTCCCCACGCTCCTCCTCATGCAGCCCCGTGTGCAGCTGCCTTGTTCATGGTGAGCGTGCACCACGGGCTGGTGTGGGGACCTTGCAGTGCCCAGGCCCTTCTCCTCAGGGTCACTGCTCAGCGTGTCAGGTCCTGCTCTGTCCTGATGGATGGGGTTGTTCTCCTGCCCCGATACAGAACTGGTCACTTCCCTTTTTAAATCTTTAGACCTTTCTGATGGGTGAACACCAGATTTTCTCAAGGTCTGTGCTCTCCCTTGACTGAAGCTCCATTTGTTCAGCTCTTAATGTTTGCATGCAGATGGCTTATCCTGATAAGGGTGTCTCTCCCAAGATACCAGGATGTGGAGTTTAAGGGCACTACAAATACCACCTCCTGCAGAAACTGTGGGGCCTTGGGCGTCTGATGCTCATAATGCCAGATGTCTGGACTTTGAGGGGAAGTTTCCCTTCATATGAGAGACCAGCAGGAATGTGTGGAGCTCTGCCTGGGGGCAGACAATGTCAGCTGAAGGTTGAGGAGTCAGCATGAAAGGGCAGAACAACATGGGCAATGTTGTGGTGACTGGACATCAGGACTCACTGATGAGGAAGAGGAATGAGATGAGGCCTCCTTCAGACAAATGAAAGAAGCCTCATGTTTCCAGGCCATGTCCTCGTGGCAGACCTGAGATATCCCAATATCTGCAAGGTACCGGCCATCCAGGAGTGTTTGGAGCTCATTGGCAACATCTTCCTGTCATAGGTGACTGAGGAGTCAGTGGGGTGAGGTGCCCTGTGGGACTTCACACTTACAAACCAGAAAGAGTTGGTCAGGATGGAACAGTCAGGGATGGGAAAGTGGAGCTGAGGCTCCTGGGAGATGATCACAAGGCCAAGAGCAGGATTTCAGGAGAGCAAGCTTTGGCCTGCTGAGGGACCTGCTTGGGTCCTATGGGATATGACCTTGGTGTCTGCAGTCCTTTTCTCTCCCATTTCCTCCCTCCTCTCTCCCACCTGCTGTTGTGCAGCGTTTTTTACCCTTTCTCGAATACAATATCCCAGAGGTGCTGCCAGCATCACTGAGTGGCTCAGATTTGGAAAGGAGTGGGTCCATCTTGGAGCAGCTGAAATCGGCTCTGTCTGACATTGGTCAAACTCCTGTTGTCTTCCCAGAGAGGTGACAGCTGTAGCACACCCACACCTACCCCCAGTTCCAAGAGTTTGTCATGTAAGCCCAATAGAGAGTGACAATGTGTTCGGTGTTACAAACTACATGATCATGTAGAAGAAATGGACAAGATCTTCTGTCAGCAACTCAAGGAGGAAGTCACCAGTCAATGAGCAGGTTCCTATGGGGAACTGTAGTTGCTCTAACATTAACTGGCCTGGCAAAGTGGCAAGTGCCATCAGTCCAAAGGATCTTGGGCCAACTGCTTAACGTGTCTGCATTGTGGGCCAATGAGAGTGATGCTCAACTGGATCTGGAACTGGGAAACAAGGAATAGCTGGTGAGGGATGTGAACATCAGTGTCCACCTTGGCTGTTGTGACCAGGACACAGTGGGGTCCTAGGCACCAGAGGGGAGGGAGGAAGGCCAGCAGCAGAGCACAGGCTGGTGGGCTCCAGAGGACAAGACTTTGTCAAACTGGGGGTGCTGATTCAGGTGGTGCCATGGGAAGCAGCTCAGAAGGGTGAAGGAGCTCAGGAAATCTGATCAGCCTTTCAGGACAGGCTGCTCCAAGCACAAGAATGATCTATCTGAGAATCAGCGAAATGAAGCATTTATCTCGTGAGGGTGTTTGTCTGAAGCGATGGAGCTCCAGGGCACAAAGGCAGCACACAGAGGTGGAAGCAGTGGAAGCTGCAAAGAAGGAATTTATAAACCTTGTCCACGGATGTGGAGATGATGCCAAAGTTGCCCTGGACTTGGTACCTGCAGGGGAGGCTGAGGGCAGCAAGATGAGCTGACAGAGCTTCCTTACAGAAAAAGACCAGGGTAACATAGACCTGCTGCTGAACTTCGTAAGAGTAGAATCAGATAGGACTGAGGTTCTTCATGGCTTCTTTGCCTCCATCTTCACCAGCAAGGTCTCCTGGGACTTTGTTCCTGAAGGCAGCAGTCTGGAGAACACCCAGCAGTGGATGGGGCTCAAGTCAGGGGTGACCTGAGCAAACTCAGACACCCTTACAGAACAGGAGATGGGTCCCTTTACCAGCTCCCCAAACACAAGTATCACTGTGCTGTGGCACCTGAGATTCCCAGGAAAACCTACCGCTTGGTCCAGAGGAGTGTGACTCCTCCTGATGTGTCCTGGCCTGTCTCCTCACTCACATGGTGATTTAGGCACCCACTTTTCTGAAATATTCAGTCTTTATCAGGAGATGCAACACATCAATATGAACTGGAGGCTGCTGATGCCGCCTGTTCTGGAAAGGGAGGGAAGGGAGAGCAGGGAATGAAACAGAAGAAATTTGGCTTTATTGCTATTTATTATGGAAATGCTCTCTGTTTGGCTCTTCCTAAAATCTCTCTAATCATCCATACCAGACTTGAAGCCTTTAGGAAAATGATGCACACAGCCTTGGCTTGTAAGAGCATTTTAGCTGTTAATGAGCCCTCTGCTGCCATGATCCTGAACTGCAGATACTGAAAGAATGAACAAACCTCTAGTGAAGTGAAAGGCAGAAGCAAACCCCAAGTTTCTGAGGGTGTTTGGACCCCATGAAGGGCCATCACTGACACAGCTGTGAAGGAAACAACCAGTGCAGGTCCCTGTCCCTGGAGGCTGCTGAAGGAAAGACTTGGAGACACTGGTTCCAGGTGGTGAGGGCCATGTGGAGGTGGCTCTGGT
Organism: Columba livia; assembly: GCF_036013475.1. NCBI lineage: Eukaryota > Metazoa > Chordata > Aves > Columbiformes > Columbidae > Columba > Columba livia. The sequence continues at coordinate 1,084,740 of NW_027043029.1, forward strand.
GCAATGTCAGCCCTTGATGCTTGTTCATCACCAGAATGGCTGAGCCCTCACCCCTGGGACCTGGCAGAATTTTCTGAAATGTTTTTCAAGGCTTTTCCTGTGGTCAGTGTGAGTGTTTTGTGTTTTGGGGGTGGGTTTTATGCCAAGTGCTGTTGCTTTAACTGCAAGGCTCTGGTTTTCTGTGGAGTTGGAAATGCCTGTGAGCAAATCACAACTCATCCAGCTTCTTTCATACACCTGGCAATGGTCACCAATCACCACAATGTCCCAGTCCCAAACTTGCTTGAATCCCCTATTTGTATCCATACCCATCACTGCAGGAGGTTCATGCATCCACCAGGGTCATGGATGATTCCTGAGGACCATCCAAGTGTGGGCAGTGTAAGAGAGGAGCAGAGCAGGGTCAGCTCATGGGCCATGACTGAGCACAGCCACCCCAGCAGCAGCCGTTCCCCATCTCCCAGGCACAGCCATGCCCACAGCATGCAAATGGCACTGCCATACATGATTAGCCCAAGAGAGGCCTTTCTTCCTTCCGTATTCCCAGGAAAACCTTCCTCCTGTTCCTCCTCCACCTGCAGACATCAACTGCTTTCCATTTCTGGGCTCAGACATGGCTGGAAGGGTTCACTGAAGCCATCAGCCATCTCATTGCTTCTCCCTGACATGCCCTGACCTTCTCCCACACCTACAATGGCCAGTCACGGCTGCTCATGGGTCCTGCTCTTCAGAAGAGACCTTGAGCTTCTTGGTTCTTCCTGGTGTTATTATGAACTTCCTCGCTCTCTCCAGAGTTCATGGTGAGCTTTCTTGTCCATAACAGCCCCTTTATGACCATGTCTTACTAAATGGTTGTGTTTGTATGATCATTTGTGCAGAAAGGGCAGTCACAGGACAGCACCCAATATGTCAAATCTGATGCCGAGTGAAATGCCGTAAAGCCCTGATGAGTTCCCCCTGTGTCTGTGTCTCTCCTGGAAGGAGTCTGTCCCGAGAAGGGGATCCAGCTCCTGCCACTCTCTGCAGAGGCACATGAGCAGTGTCCATCACCTGGGGACACAAAGGGTGACGTTTGCCAGACCACCCTTCATCTGAGCCACTTAGATGTGTGCTTGTGGATGAGGTATGGAGCCTTATAGTGCAAATACCTATTTAATTGTCATTGCCAGAGGGGCGACCACAGATGCAGTGTACTATTTTACAAATATGTAAATATAAGCATATACGACTGACATTCCTAGACATATTACACAAACACTTGAAGGATTATTGATGCCTTTAACATGATTATCCTCAGAAGCCCCACCAGCTTTACATCTCAGGAAATGGGATCCAGAGTCCAAGGGCAGGATGGTTTGGGCTCTGTGCTGGGATCTGGAAACTGAAACGTGCTCCCATCTCCCAGCCCCCTGCCCTCCTCAGTGAGGGTGTGAGACATTCTGCCAGCGAGGGCTGAACTCACAGCCATGACCAGTATCTTATGTCCAACTGCAGCCAGTGGTGTCCTGCCAGCTCAGGATTGGAGCTTCCATTGCTGGAGGTGTTTTAAAGACATGGAGATGTGGCGCTTTGGACATGGTTTAGTGGTGGTCTTGACAGTGTTTGATTTACGATTGGACTCCATGTTCGTAAGGGTCTTTTCCAGCATAAATGATTCTCGGATTCTATGATTTGGGTTGAAACCATTTCAATTCCATCACCTCCAGGTTCCCTCAGAGGCGGCTGTTGTGTGGCACAACTGTCCTGGCTCTCCAGGCTGGTTGGGCACTGGGTTGGTGTCTGCATTGGCAGTTTTCCCCTTCCTGGGGTAAAAGGCTGTTGAGCAGAGACAGTTGTAGAGATTTGGGTCACAGGGGTTTGCAGCAATCCTGTCAAACTCTGAGCAGGATGAGCTTTGGAGCCCAGGAAAAATGGAGATGCTCTGAAGGATGTTTGTGAATGGTGGTGCTGTCGCTAGTAACAGTAACAGGGAACTCCTTATTCTCAATGATGATGATGATGAACTAAAGCTCTTTAGTTTCATTCCTAACAGTCATTCTTGCTTTTCCAAACATCTACTACACCTCAGTAGTTGTGCCTCGGAATAAGTTCTTAGAACAATGCTTTTTCTCTCAATTTTCTGGTCTGGGCAGGGGAAAGAAAGGCATGATGAGTACGTGGAGTTTTGCAAGGCCCCGGACATGGTCTCCTGTGGTGCCTTAGAGCAGATTGGTGAGATCTGGGATGCAGATGTTGATGTTGTGATGGGTGGGGAGTTGGCAGCATGACCAAACCCAAACATCATCAGTGGTACAAAGTCCTGTGTTCAGCCAGTTTCTTGTGGCATCCCTCAGTGATGAGTACTTGAGCCAACTCTGTCCAACGGCTTTATTCTGCCTCTTCAATATGTCATGGAGCACATTTTCAGCTCCTTTGTGGATGATGCAAAGCTGGGCAGAGGCCTAGAACAACCTCACCTGGTGGACCCTGCCTTGAGCAGGAGAGTGAGACAAGATGATGTTCAGGGCTCTCTTCAAACCTGAGTTGTTCTATGGTTCAATGAATCATTACCTTGGAGAGGTGTTTGAAAACAGAAGATGTAGCCCTTACAGTTAAAAGAATGAATCCTGCCTGCAATTGCAAACCTAAAACATGTAAATCCACTCAGTTTTGGTCAGTCTGCTGCTCTAACAAAGATAAAAGTGACATTTAAAACACCTAATCAGAACCTGCAAAGAATACTGTCCTTGCAGCGCAGACACTCTGGAGCCTGCACAATTAGCTGAGTCTTGTTTTAACATCTGTCTCAAGACGGTTACATAAAGTGTCCTTTAGCTGAACTTTGCTCCTTATGCGCTCATTATAATACTAAACCACACATCCCCAGGAGGGGAGCCCCAGGCTCAGCCTGGAACACTCTCTCTCAACAAGCATGTGTAGTGGTAAAATGATTATGTAACCAATATGCCAATGTGTAAGCACTTGGCTCTTTAGGACTGCCGGGAGGGTGTGAATGTAGGGATAAGATTTGTATATAATAGATGTTCCTTCTCTATCTGTTGTGCTGGTTTCATTCCAGCACCCAGACTTGCACAACTCTGGAATAAACAAGATCTCATCTTTGGGTGTGGGATTGGCTTTGCACTTCAGGTAGCGAATTCACCATGAGCAACCAGGAAGAAGGAAAACAATAAGAAATAAAAGAGGTGGGAGAGGACATAGAAAAGGTTTCAACATTTCACATTCCTGTCAAGAATGCTTCTCCTCTCAGATCTTTAGCAGGAAATAGATTTGATCAGTTTGATAAAACAAGCATAGTTTTATTTAGTCAGGTCGCGTCCCATAAGGGGGGGATGGATGGGTGTGGGATTATGATGTCAGTTGAGCCTCTGAAACTCATAATTGAGTGGAAAGACTTTGGCTGTGAAGGGGACAGTGGGGTCAGTTCTGTGTCTGGAGGTGACAGCCCAGCAGCAGGGACATGGCTGGGAAAGAACCTCTGCCCAAGGGCCCACAGGTCTTACCCAGGAAGAGAGACGGGTTGTCATGTCCATCCTACCAGAGAAGATGACGGGACATCGGCAGGGACATGGTCGTGTCTGTCAGAGAAGCTGAAAGGCCAGCAGCACTCATGGGATTTAGAAGACCATGGCGAGGTGACTTCTCTCTGGTGAGGTGAAAGACCACAAGAAGCCTAACGGGTTGGGTTCTCTGCTTGAAGGGCAGTTTATGAGATGGTTGAGTAGCAGAAAAAAAGCAAGAAAGAGGAAAAAAAGTCACAAAGTGACTTGGAAGATGGAGACTGGATATCAGGAGTAAGAAATGTCAGAGGAAGGGCAGTGCTGTGGGGCAAGAGGTGACCCAGAGGGAGCTGGATCAGCCCATGGTTTGTGTTCCAAAGAGCAGCCAGTGAAGGTGCAGACACAGCAGTGAAGGTGCAGAAATGCTGGGTGAGAGCAGGTGGGGAAGCGAGATGGGTGTCTGCAGCCTGCAGGGAAAGAGGGGCAGGGGTAGCACCGTGTGGAACAGCCTGTGGTGGAGATGGCAAAGGGCGCTGTAAGGCTGGAAGGGACCCACAGAACCCAGGTCTGTGTCCCCTTGGCCAGGGCAGTTGTCTCTGCCACTGAGGCCCAGGACAAGACATGTTGTCCTCATGGCACTGGGGCCTCGGTGCCTCCTTGCAGCCCCACGGGGAAGCTGGAAGTTGTTGTACCAGTGTTGTCCTTCCCTGGGTCTTGCACACCCACATCCCACGGTCCCAGGAAGAGCCCTGAGCCGTGTGTGAGGGACAGGATCCCCCTTCCCATTGCCTGGAGCTCAGGGCTTCTCCTTTCTGCTTCAGAAAGCAAACCAAGGGGTTTCTGAGCATCAGAGCCACCTGCACAGAGCCACCTCTCATAACAGCCTCCAATTATCTGCTCTAACGAGCCCCTGGGGAGGCTTTGTCAGTAACAGTCCTCAGTGGGGCCCATTAATGCTTCAAGGAACTCTGAAGTTTTGGTTTTGACTTTGGGTGCTCGAGGCCTTTTTCCAGTCTCTTCTCAGTACCTGTGATTCATGGACGCAGCCTCAAACACACAAATGGGCCTCTTAAAATGGCAAAAAGCCTGACAAGCCATGTCTCTTTCATCATTTTCCTCAAGTCCTGAACACTTGTACAGCGAATTAGAGAGGTTTCAGGAGGTAAGGTAAAGAAGACATTTTCAAGGAGCCCTTTGAAGAAGCGATAGAAGAATTCTCCCATGGACACTGATGCAGTGTCTCCTAAGGAGGCGTGAACAGGTTGGAAAAGCAGTCCCTTGAGGCCAGACATGGGATGGAAAACCTTGCTCCTCACCTGTCCAGCCTCCCTGTTTTGCTCATTTGGCCTCTGAGGTTTACATCACTTTTCTTTACATCAGGCTTCTCCACTCAAGTTTACACCTGATTGTCAGAGCTTCGTTGCAGGAATTCCTACCTACTTTCCTTAAAGAACTCAACGTAAACAGGCACAGAGGGCTTTTGGTTTTACTTCGGTGGTTTGACCCCCGGGTGTTCCACATCCAGTGGACCATCCCCTAGAGCCACCAGGGCACAGCGGTGGCCCCAGCCCACCCGGTGCTGCCGACCTCCGTCCCCGGCTACCGGCATGTCCAGGGGCAATGGGCACCGATCAGCGTTCCCAGCACGGCCACCGCCACAGGGGCATCTGGGGGCAGGAACATCCCCCGGAGCAGCCCCTCTGCTGCCCTCCTCAATGAAGCCCCTGAGAACCCCACCGATGGCTTCGACGTATCTGAGGAGATGCTCCTGCTAGAGGCCCATTGGCTGCTTGGTGTCACTCCAGCTACAGTGCGGGTCACCGAGGATGGCCCCAGAAGCAGCCCCACACCTGGGAACACGGGTGGCAGCAGTGCAGAGGGAAATGCAGTGGCCACCCCCCTGGCGACAGCCCTGGGCAGCGACGCTTCATCCGGCCCCTCTGCTGCCGAACCAGCCTCTGCAGACCTGGCAGCTGAACTGGCCATCCCGGAGGATGAGCTGCTCCAAGAGGCCCTGCAGCTACTCAGCTGCTCCCTGGGGGCGATGGAGTCCAGCCAGGATGGTCCAGGCAGCAGCCCTGTGCCTGGGGACCTGGGTAACAGCGGCACAGAGGGGAATGCGGTGGCCCCATCACCTCTGGAGCTGCCAATGGCCGTCGATGGGCAGCAGGCAGCGCTGAACATCCCGGGCACTTCAGCCACCATGGGGGCATCTCCGGGCAGCAACAGACCCCCGGTTAGATGTGATCTAGGTAGTGACTCTATAAGCAAATCCTATAGGAATAGTTCTGAAATAGATTTTTCTGGTCCTTTGGGCATTTCCTTAACATTATGCAATTCTTCTAATAAACTTCCCAGATTTCCATTTAAAATTATTAGAGATTAAATAGCTTCTATTTTGTACTGAAAGGATATTTGCAGAATATCCAACTCGGTGCAAGTGACATGTATCAAACTTGCCTTCCAGCTGTAAAAAGCCAAACGGTCCTCTGACCAAAACGACAAGGCGGCCGGTGCGGCGCGAGAGGAGCTGAAAGAGACTCTCATGAGAAAGAAGTTCTCAGCAACCAGCTCTGTGGCCTTCAGAAACAGGTAAAGGCACTAAATTTGCTTTAATAACTAATCCCAAGCAGTGTGGTGTTTGGATGGATTGACATTTCCGTCCCTTTGCATTCCCTGAATTTTGCGGACAGAAATCTTGACGTCCATTTGGGAGGGAGGTGGATTTTTGGACATTTTTATTGTACCCACATAGATGACAACTGTGTTTTTCACAGGCCAGTGCAGCAGAAGATCGCGTTCGCGAGCTGGAGGAAACGATGGCTGGCGAGCGGGAGAAGATCAGGAAGATGCTGGATGCAAAGGAGAGGGAGATGACAGACATGAGGGACCAGATACAGCAGCAACCGACCGAGTACCTGCTCCAACTGCTCGACGTTACGTTAGCACTCGGTGCTTACGGAAAACTCCTGAAAGGAGAAGAGAGGGACAGTAGAAGCTGCTGCTCAGCCTTCCAATGGGCACTTCGCCCTGCGTGGGGGACTCAGGACCTGGCAGATTTGCCAGAGCTCGATGCTCCTCTCTGGGAGCTCACAGCACTGCAGACACACTCCTTCTTCCTTGTTTCAGTGAAGAAGTTGACTTTCCTGCCAACCTCGTGCAGTAATGTTGGTGGAAAAAGGACAAGAGCGACGAGTCTTGAAGTCGATCGTGCAGCGTCTAAAAGGCTCGTGCGCCTTCTGGCCTGTTTCTGAGCCCCTGGTGTGGGCAGAGGTGCGTGCTCTGCCGGGGAGGAGCCCCTGCCCCGCGGCTGGTGCCTGGGGAGGCCCCGCAGCCGCAGCTGCGGGAGGTGCCGGGCGGCACCAGCCCCATTGTTGCGCGGCCCCGCACGGCCCCCCGTGTCACAAAGGGCGTCCCAGGGCCGGGTGCTCATAAGGGGCGTCCCCGGCAGCTCCTGCTGTGCTCTCGCACTGAGCTGGCGGCTGTGCTGGCGAGCGTGAGCGCGGGCTGAGCTTGACAGCGGAGCCACTCAGCTCCTTGCTGTATTCATTCAATACTCTTCTTCTGAAAATTACGACCTTTTTTTTCTCCCTCCCCTTCCTGACAATTCCAGTTTGTGGAAAAGGTAATGCTTTGTTTCCTTTGAGACAGGGGATGGTGTAGATAGAGAGAGGGTAGAAGTGTGGGTTGGCCTGTACCTTCCTCGCTGTCCACTGGGCTCTCCCGTTGGGGTTTGGGTAGATGCAGGCTGTCAGCGTAATTCCTGTTTCCTAGTTATCTTTTCTCTAGCACATCCAAAGAGGGCCAAGTCTAGGCACACCACTTGAGGGCTTTCCTTATCCACACAAGGAGATCTCCTTTAAAATCTAATTTTCTTGCAGGCACCAGTGTGAGAATGGCTCTGCCAGAAAGGGACCTGTATCCTCCGCAGAAGAGTTGCACGGCCTGGCAGCAAACACGCAGTGTGGGAGGAGGCCTCTACAACCTGGGCGACACCTGCTACCTCAATTCCATCCTGCAGTGTTTGACGTACACCCCTCCGCTGGCCAACTACTTGCTGTCTCGCCAGCACAGCCAGTCCTGTGAGTCCTTGCTACGCGTTCTTCTACACCTCTTGGGCAGCTCTAAATGATGAAGAAACCACGGCAACTCTGGGAAAACAGCTCTGAGGATGAGAAGTAGAGGATGGAGAAGGGAGAGCGGACGTTGTACCTGTAACCTGTGGGGTGGTTTGGTGTTTTTCTTCCTTGAAGATTTTCCATAGCCGTGTATATTTTAATTGGGCTGCTTCCTTCTTTCCCTCCCCTCTTAGGTGAGAAGAAAGGCTTCTGCATGATGTGTACGATGGAAGTGCACGTGGAGGAGGTCCTGTCTTGCTCAGGCAGTGCCGTCGCACCTGTGGCTGTTGTCAGCAACCTGCCACGTGAGTCATTTCAGATGGTTTCATTTGGAGGTATTTTTCATTGCTGAAGAACCCTGTGTGTAACTGTTTTTTCCGGGTTCAGGTTAAGGAGGAGAGCTTTTAGAAGGGTCAGTTTTCTTTCCTTTTTTGGGGAGACTAATGTGAAAACCTTCTTCTTTCTCAGGAATAGGAGATTTCCAGTTTGGCGCTCAGGAAGATGCGCATGAATTCTTCGGCTGTGCCGTGGATGCCATGCAGACAGCTTGTTTGAGCAGCAGCAGCGAGTAAGCATGAGCACATGACCATGGAAATGTTCTCTGGCCCTTTTGACTCCTTCCTTTAAATCGTCAGTGAAACCCGCTCTCTGGGGCTCTCCTAACAAGGAAAACTCTTGCAAGAGCGAGCTCTCTGCCTTCCACCTTCTGAGCCACGATTACCGTTTCTTTCCAGCTGGGACGCATCTCAAGGGGGCACAGTCATTGATCAGGTCTTTGGAGGACTTCTAAGATCCAGAGGTAATTTTTAAAAATATCCCTGTCCTTAGAACGGTCTGTGGCTCTTTCTCCCTTTGTGGAAAACTGCTTTTTGCAGGCAGCAGCATGTCCAGGCTGCACTGGTCAATTACATGGGCAGAGTTAGTGTCCGTCCCAACCTGAGAACCTTTTCTCTTTGCCTTCCAGTAACATGCTGGAGCTGCAAAGCTGTTTCAGACACCTACGAGGCATTCCGTGATATTCCTTTGGATATCAAGGTAAGATGTTTGGAAATGGTTGTGCAAAATGTTTTGAGGTCCCTGCAGGGGCCTCGTTTATCTCCAGTAAACTCCGTTGACTTCAAACTGCAGGTTGTTACCACGCAAGATGGTGGTGGATGGGAAGGGAACTGGACTTGTGTGCTCCCTCCGTAGAAGCCCTGTAAATGGTCTCCCTGCGCTGGGTGCCAGCTGGGCAAAGAGCAAGGATGCTGTCGACAGCCATGATGATGCTGTCCTACCGCCCTGCTTTGGACTCCTCAGTACGCACGTGATGCTGGCGAGTGGCTTTTGTGGCTTTTGCTGGTTTTCACCAGGCAGAGCACAGGACACTCTGGTGCTGCCCAGGAGTAGCTGTTTATCGGGTTAACGCTGGCACCACATGGGGAGCTATTTCTTGGGATTTTGAGTTTCCAGGAGTTCAGTGCTCTCCTTTCTTTCTCATCCAGACAGCCACATCTGTCACCGGAGCTCTGGAGGACTTCGTCAGACCCGAGCATCTGGGTGGCGAAAACAGCTATAAGTGTAGCAAGTAAGATCTTTACTAATGACATCTTCATAGTAGATACTGGGTTATGGATTTGCATGTTTGGAAGCAGTAGTTAGGTTTGGACGTCACTGAGAAACCCAGTCGTGACACAGCTTGGGTTTTTTTCTGTTTGTTTGGTTTTCTTCCCTGTACAACTAAACCTCCTGAATCATCCATGACTTGGAATAAAATGCATTTGTTTCTAAGATGGGTACATTTTTTTTCCCTTCTGCCTGAACTGGGCAAAACAAGCCTTAGCTCAACCCTAGATGGATGGGGGGTGGAGTATGGGCAAGACAGGTTGCAACCGTTGGGTCTGTGTTTTCAAGGTGTGAACAGCGGGTCAGTGCGTCCAAGAGGCTTACAATCCATCAGTCCTCCAACGTCCTGACCGTGTGCTTGAAGAGATTCGATCCTTTCTTTGGCAGAAAGATTAGCAAGGTATGTAAACAAGTGCACGGCCACGTTGTCTGCTTGGAAGGAGTCCTTTCCCGAAGGAGAATGCTTGTTCTGGGAGTTGTTCGTGTCTGCACACGATGGCTATGGAGTGCAGCCGTCTGAGAAAAAGAATTGCAACAGCTCTGCCTTGCTCTTGCCCTTGTGGCCAGAGGAAAGTTCCAGGGTGAAGATGAGCACCTGGGTGCTCATGAAGAGTTGGTTTGGCCGAGAACAGTTTTCTGCCACTTTGGTGATGACATGGCGACACCTTTTTCTGATGAACTGAGAAGATCCTTTGACAGGATTTTCTCAGGCTGCTTCCCAAAGACTCTCAGGATAACTTGGGAATCCTCTTGGTGTCTCCTTAGGTCGTGCGGTACCCAGAATATTTGGACCTTGGCAAATACACATCTGAAGCGGCTGGAGGACCACTCCTCTATTCCTTGTATGCCGTCCTGGTCCATGAAGGTCACAGCTGTCAGCAAGGACACTATTACTGCTTTGTAAAGGTAAAAGTGTGATTTGCATTTGTCTATTGTGCCCTTCAGTGATGTACTGCCTGTGTTTTTGTTTTCAAAAGCCTGCCGTTCATCTGAAGATAGAATTGCTTTGCTTTGCAGGCCAGCGATGGACGGTGGTACAAGATGGACGATGAGTCTGTGGTTCTGTGTGACATCCAGACAGTTCTTGGCCAGCGTGCATATTTACTCTTCTATGTCAGGTAAGAACAAGTGTGAAAGGGTGTTCAGAATACGCTCCCTCTCCTGTTTCTGATCTTGTCGTTGCTGTTCTTCTCCGGTGGGCTTTGCTTTCTGTCCTAAGAGAGAAAGACCGTCCAGCTGAGTTCTGTCTGCTCTGCAGATGGCCCCGTCATTTCTTCGTCTTCCTTGTTTGGCACTCATTTGTTGTGATTGTGTAAATTGCTATCTGTCTGCTCTCTGGGCCTGGCTAGCTGTGAAGAGAGGTGAAATGGGGGTTCAAGAGGGTAGAAAGATGAATTCCTGCTCTGGAAGGGGCAGATAGGACTGGCAGAGCACGATCTAATTTCCAGCTTCCAGTCCGGGTTCAGTCTTCTGCGTGTCATATCAAGTGCTGCCAGAAGATGTTAGGATGAGAGTGAAGCCACGTGGAGGCTGCGAGAACAACCCTAGACTAAGATCCCTGTTGTTTCTCCAGGCACCACGATTTGACCCCTGGAGCGGGTGCTGAACACCAAGAGACACAGAGTACTGGGTTGGCAAAGTCGGTTCCAGAGCTGAAGAGTCCATTTTCTGGAGGCTTCGTGGCACCGAGAAAGCCGGAAGGTGAAGCAAGTGCGCAGAGGATCCACCGGAATGGAAGCCCACGGGACTCCGCAGCGCCTCGCCCTCAGCGCTGCGGCAGGAAGAGAAGGCACTCTGCCACTGAGGAGGGGGAGAAGCTGGACGGGAGCCACCCGGACTGTCCGCCTCCCAAGCGCAGGCGCACCGGCCCTGTGGAAACGCAGAAGCGCGCTCCCCGTCAGCTGCGGCGTGGCAGTGGGATCCTGCGCCGCTCTTCCCACAGGGCCAGAAACAGCTCAGGGTATGGCAGAAGCTCCATTTGGGAACGGCTGTACAGCTCGAGCGGCCACCGAGCAGACTGGCACCCCAGGTCGCGAGGGGAGCAGCAGCCTGGGAAATACTCGCTCGAAAAACAAGGTGCGCTCCCCCCAGTGCCCGTTCACCCAGAGGCTGCGAACGAAAAACCACCGTGCAGAAAGAGAAAACAGACCTGTGCAGAGGAGGGTGACGGTGCGCCCGAAAGAAAGCGGCGAAGGATAGAAGTGAGACTTCTGGCGATCCAGCCTTTAAAGGGAAATGCCAGAACAGGAAGAAGATCAAGAAATCCAAAGTGAGCACTGGAGAGGAGACTGCAAAGGAGGCTGCGTTTGCAGCCTCACCTGGCAATGCTGCCAACCTCTCTGCCAGGTGTTCCAGGTGCACGGCTTATGGACAGAAGCGTTCAGTACTCGTGACTGAAATTACCATCGAAACTGGCCACTGACCATCAGAGGCCACAGACAAACATTCTCAAGAGGATGCTGACCGCTGAACTTGACATGTGTGTTTGCAACAATAAAATTGCTGTCATAGCCAAACCCAGTCCTAAGTGGCGCCACCTGATTTCCCTAGAGAGTTTGACGACTCAGGAAACAATGGAGGAGCTTGGTTTGGGTTTTGTTTGGTTGTTTATTTCTTTACATTTTTTAAATTTCAGCCTTCATCGAATGCAAGCAACCTTGTGAGATAGAAGGGCAGAAGCTTTCTACAGCTGCTGAGCATAATAAATTAGCATGTAGAGTTCTCAGTGAAAATATGCCAAAGCACAGAGCATCTCCAGGGCTGCTCGATTAGAGACTCAGGTGCTTGTGTTCTCCTGGCAAACATGGACATTAGTGCTGGGGAAAAAAAGACAACAGTGATGAGTCTTGAGGATGAACTTTGATCTTGAGTGTCTCTTCCAACCAAAATGATTCTGTGTTTCTGTTCTACAGTTCTCTTGTTGGCTGCTTGAGCTTTTTCACCCCCTGCTGTAATCAGGTCACACCAGGGTTGGACACGAGGAGCTGTGAAACCTGCGTTGCGGTGCTGGACGATTGTTGGTGGTGAGTACAGCGCTTGGGTCGCCAGAGCTGTCCCTTCATCCTCCTTCAGCAGCACTCAAGCAGTTTGGAGGAAGCCAGTCCTCAAGAACTCGCTGGGAAAGGCCAAGCCAGGAAAAAGGAAAGGTTGATTGCAGGAAAGTATGAAATATGTATGCAGGGAGCACTAAGTCAGAAAAGGCTTCCCACGGATGCGCGAGTGAGACGCCCTGGAGCTGTGCAGCACTGTGCGAGGAGGACACCCCATCCAATGCACCCAATTCCCGGCTAAACCTGAATAGCAGTAAACATCTATCAAATGCTCAGGCCTGTACAAGGATTGTTGTGGTCCCATTTCTTCTTTAGTCACTAAAAGGTGTCGGGTGGATGCTGCAGCACTGGGGGGAGATGCAGGGTCTGGTCAGATTGAAGCGGTTTTGGCCGGGGATCTGGTGCGTGCAGGGAGGTGGATTCACTGTGAAACGGCGGCTGGTTTGGGGGGTGAGACCAGAATCCACAGAGTGGGAGATGGGGCTGCAAGAAGCATCTTGTAATGATGCTTCCAGACTGATTGTGGAGGATGGGAGTAGGACACAGGGACGTGACCAGCAACGGGTCCTTCCTGCTGGGAGCCCTCGGGAGGGGGAAGGTGTAGCCTCAGCCTCTCCCTCTGCATCCTTTTTCGCTCTCCCTCTGCATTGTGCCCAGTCGTGCAGGGGTGGCTGGACCAGCCTGAGCCTCTTCCTTCAGATGCCAAGTCTCAGGGCCCAAACAAGGGGTTTTTTTCCCCCGGGGGGCTCAGCAGCACCTCCTGACCCTGAGCAAGAGGTGGTGGGTGAACCATCCCTGGAGACATCCCAGGCCAGGCTGGACGAGGCTCTGAGCAACCTGAGCTGGTGAAGATGTCCCTGGTCGTGGCAGGGGTGGCACTGGGGAGCTGGGAAGGTCTCAACCCAAACCATTCTATGATTTTCCACTTCACAGCAGCAGTTCACGGCTGTGCCAGGTGCCAGTAGCTCTGTCTCTGCCCCTCCACCTGCTCAGGGTCACCGCAGGCCAGCCCCACCGACCCACAGCTGGTCTGGAGGATCGTGTCCCAGGTGGAGTTCTACCTTTCCGATGAGAACCTGGCCAAGGATGCTTTCCTGCTGAAACACGTCCAGAAGAACAAGATGGGCTTTGTCAGAATCAAACTGCTGACGTCCTTCAAGAAGGCAGGTGGCTCCCGGTGCCAGCCAGCGGGGCTGCGAAGTGGTCTTCATGTGGAGGGTGTCCGTGTGTCTGGGTGTCCTCTGGCTGCTTCTGCTGGGGTGTATGGGGAGGTCCAGGTTGCCATTTCCAGAGCCCATTGGGAACGTTCTCCTGCAAACCCCAAAGATGATCATGTGGCATGGCGACGTTGCTTTGCTGTGGTTTCAGGTTGATGGGGTCGCAGCCTGCCCAGACAGCAGGCTTAGGGTGGTCCCTGCCTGAGACGCTCATGGGGACGTGGTGACCCCTATCTCTTCCACAGGTGAAATTCCTGACGCGTGACTGGAAGCTCACGCTCTACACCCTGCGGTTCTCAGAGCTGCTGGAAGCGAACGAGGAGGGCACCAAAGTGTGGCGGCATGTCCCCATCCCTGAGTCCCGGCTCAGCATCCCCCCCAGCAAACTGCTGCTGGCCTGGGAGCTGCTGCCCTGCGAGCAGGACGCGCTGTCGCTGCTGCAGAAGAACTTCCTGGAGACCATCACGAGGATGTTCAGCCCCTTTGGCACCACCGCCTCCATCCACATCCTGCTCCCGGGCCGCAAGCTTCCCTCGGATGCGTGCAAATACGCGTCGCGCTTCCCCGAGCTGCTGAGCCGGTGCTGCTCGCTGGTGGAGTACGAGAGCCTGGGGAGCTCCCACAGAGCCCTGGTGGAGCTCAGCCACCTGGGCGGCCAGAGCATCAGGGTGGTCCCGCTCAGCAGGAAGGGCTCCAAGAAGAAACCGGAGGTGGTGGAGGAGCTGGTGGATCATCCGGGTTTGAAAGCGCAGGCAACAGCCGCGACATTCCCCTACGACCTCGGGGGCTCCCTGCTCGGCAGCGCTCGGGAGCTGAACGGTGCCTCGGCGTTGCCATCGCTCCTCCTGAACAAGGAGCCCTCGGAACCCAGCTGGTCCAGCAGCGATTTCAGTCCCAGCGACTGGAGCGACACCTTCACCGGATCACTCCTCTCCAGCGACCACTTCCTTCCCTTTGACGCCAACGTGGGCACCGGCAGCTGCTCCAGCCCCGAGAGCCCCTGCGGTGCCTGAGGCAGCGGGGCACCCACCTGGGCCCCCTGGGCCGGCAGCTCCTCTCGGGATCCCAAACCCTGATCTGGGATCTCCCCAGCAACAACCGGTGTGTCTGAGCTCCTCGGGCTCTGCGACGGGGTCCTGCGCCTGCCCCACAGCCACAATGGCACTGGCGGCTTCTCCAGCAGCATCGGGAGGGGAAAGCTCGTCCTACAGCGCTGAGGCTTCTCTACATTTGGGTTTGGGGATTCTTTTTTTCTCCTGTTCTCTGTGCCCCCCCAGAGCTGTGGTGGGTGCTGCAGCTGCTCCAGGGAACCGAGTTTTGGGCCAGGATGAAGCTCGGGGTGCTGAGCGGCAGCGGGGGCTGCACCGTCACCAGCGTCCGGGATGGGGACTCAATGCACCTGCTGCCGCCCGGACCCGTGGAGCTGGGGTCGCCGGGTGCTCCATGGCCCCCAGGTTGTGGAGCTGGGGTGGGAAATGAGCAATAAAGGGAGATGAGATTTCCAGGCAATTTCTGGCCAGTGTAGTGATTGTTTGGTTGGTTGCAGGACCAGGGAGTGGAAAAACAGCTGCCCAAGGTACAGCCAGATTAGGGCAGGAGGGTCCCTGCCCTGCAGTGCCTCCCTTGCCATTCTGGGGGTGATTTGGGGTTATTTTGTTGCAGCAGGGAGGCGAAGCCTGGTCTGTGGTTCCCAGTGCCCCTTCACCCCACCCCACACAGGCATAGAGCAGATCCAGAAAAACAGCATTTAATGGAAAACAAAAAAGAAAAAAGGTCCCATGAAAGCCACTCCAGCCCCCCTCCCACCTAATGCAGCATCCCGTCCTCCCAAACCCCTCCAGTGCCCCCCCCAATGCGGCATCGCGTCCTCCCAAACTCCTCCAACCCCCACCCCCCGGCGAACCCCATCCCCCACTCAGGGTCTAATCGCCCCCTGCCACCCCTGCCCTGCGCTTGCTGGGGGGCTCAGGCTCGGGGCTGTGCCCCCGTTCGTGGCTCCGTTTGCGGCCCCGCTGCTCTGCTGGGGCAGCCTGGGGCTGCGGTAGCTCCATCGCTGTGCTGCGCTTGCTGGGGGGCTCGGGGCTGTGCCCCTGTTTGTGCCTGCGTTTGTGCCCCTGCTCTTCAGGCTTGGGGACGCTGCTGAGATGTTTCTTGCCCTGAGCATCTTGTAGATTGGTCTTCTTGGGGACCACAAGGTGGCTTGTGGGGTCCCCAGCGGCTTTGTTGTTGGGGGCAGCCGAGCAGCTGGGGCGGACATGGCTGCCTGGAGGTGTCCCTGCAGCGGTGGCCTTGCTGGAGATGCTCAGTCGTGCGAATTTTTCCTCCAGGCTCTGGTAGCCAGATGGGATGGGAGTTGGCAGCACTGGAGTGGCTGCGGCCACCACTGTGCCCTGGTAGTTATAGGGCACAGTCCATTGAATGCGGAACACCCTGGGGTCGAAGCAGCACCCACATGGTGCCGTCAGAAGCCCTGTGAGGGGGAGAGGGAGTTGTCATGGGCTGGTCCCCATCACCAATGTCCCCTGGGTCTGCTGGTGGCTGGGACATCCCCGTGGGGTGAGCCTCTGTGCAGGGAACGGGGCTGCAAAGTGGGAGGAGACTTGGTTCTGGGAGGGGAAACGGGAGAGATGGCCCTGGGTGCTGGGGAGATGCTCAGAAACCGGGATTTTCTGGGCACACATGACCCAGGGCAGGGCCGCTTGGCCGCGCTGGCTGAACCCCTGTGCCGGGGACAGGGGTGGTGGGTGCTGGGAGTGCCCGGGGTCGGCGAAGGGACCGAAGGTGCCGGAGCAGACGGGGTGCCAGGGGTGCCGTACCTGCTGGTGGGGCCTGGGGGGGCACCCAGGCTGCAGGGAAGGGCTGCTGCTGCACGGTCGGTGGGCGCAGCGGGGCTGAGCCTGCAAGAGAGACGGGAGCAATGGCCAGAGCTCACCTCCCCACTTGCCCCCATGAGCATCCCGGGCTGAAGGGGTCGGGGTGGGTTCCTACCTGGAGGAAAGAAGTTTTGGGGGAGCACGAATGGCTGTAGCAGCCGCAGGACCGGGCGGACCCAGGAGCCATTCACTGGGAACATCATGGTCGCTCTGACCGTTGGTAACTAAGGACTCTTTGGGGTGTCCCAGGAAGGAATGTTGGGGCTCCCAGTGTTCCGCCCCAGCCCAAGAGCCTCCCCAGCTCCTCCTGGGCAGGGAAAGGGTTTAGGGGGTTGGGCGGGTGGTGGGAACAAATGCTTTTTGCTTTAAATGTTATTTTTCAGGGGGAAAAGGAACAAGTCGATGCAGCCGAGCTCTGTGTAGGGACCAAGCTGCACCTTGTGCCACACAGTGAACACGTTTGTGATCATTGCCTGTGTTTCTGTGCGCTGGAGTGATGCAGAGACAGGAAAAGGGGACGCGAGGGGGTGTCACACAGCACGTGTTCCCCAGACCTCACTCCAGCAGTCCCCTGATCAGCAAAGCCGAGCAGCCCTGGATCCCCCTCGGAGCGGCTGAGCTTTGCCAGGCAGGTGACACTTCGGAGGAGATGAAACCCACCACTGGGTGCTCCCCAAAAAATGGGCTGGATGCTGCACATCTGCCCCCAGGTTGAGGTTGGATCTGGGGAACAATTTCTTCACAGTATCACAGTATGTTAGGGATGGGAAGGGACCTCAAAAGATCATCCAGTCCAATCCCCCTGCTGGAGCAGGAACGCCCAGGTGAGGTTGCACAGGAACATGTCCAGATGGGTTTTGAATGTCTGCAGAGAAGGAGACTCCACAAACTACCTGGGCAGCCTGGGCCAGTGTCTGTCACCCTCACTGAGAAGAAGTTTTTTCTCAAATTTAAGTGGAACCTCTTGTGTTCCAGCTTGATCCCATTACCCCTTGCCCTATCGTTGTTTGCCACTGAGAAGAGCCTGGCTCCATCTTCATGGCACTCACCCTTTATATATTCATAAACATTAATAAGGTCGCCCCTCAGTCTCCTCCAAACTAAAGAGCCCCAGCTCCCTCAGCCTTTCTTCATAAGGGAGATGCTCCACTCCCGTAATCATCTTCGTTGCCCTACGCTGGACCCTCTCCAGCAGTTCCCTGTCCTTCTGGAACTGAGGGAACACAACTGGACACAATATTCCAGATGGGGTCTCAGCAGGGCAGAGTAGAGGGGAAGAAGGACCTCTCTTGATCTACTAACCACCCCCCTTGTAATACACCCCAGGATGCCATTGGCCTTCCTGGCCACAAGGGCCCAGTGCTGGCTCATGGTCATCCTGTTGTCCACCAGGACCCCCAGGTCCCTTTCCCCTACACTGCTCTCTAATATGTAATTTCCCAACCTACACTGGAACCTGGAGTTGTTCCTGCCCAGATGCAGGACTCTACACTTGTCCTTGTTAAATTTTATCAGGTTATTCCCCGCCCAACTCTCCAGCCTGTCCAGGTCTCTGGATGGCAGCACAGCCTTCTGGCGTGTCAGCCACTCCTCCCAGCTTGGTGTCATCAGCAAACTTGCTGATAGTACACTCTATTCCCTCGTCTAAATCGTTAATGAATATATTGAATAATATTGGCCCCAGTACTGACCCCTGAGGCACTCCACTAGATACTGGCCTCCAACTAGACTCCGCACCATTGACTACCACTCTCTGGCTTCTCTCCTTAAGCCAGTTTGCAACCCACCTCACTACTCTATTGTCTAGACCACACCTCCTCAACTTAGCTGTGAGGATGCTGTGGGAGACTGTGTCAAAGGCTTTACTGAAGTCAAGGTAGACCACATCCACCGCTCTGCCATCATCCATCCACCTTGTTACATTCTCATAAAAGGCTATGAGGTTGGTCAAGCATGACTTACTCTTGGTAAAGCCATGCTGGCTGTTCCGTTACTTTCCCAGGGACAGAGGTGAGGCTGACCGGTCTATAATTACCCGGGTCCTCCTTCTTGCCCTTTTTGAAGACTGCAGTGACATTTGTTTTCCTCCAATCCTCGGGCACCTCCCCCGTTTCCCAAGACTTGGCAAAGATGATGGAGAGCGGTCCAGCAATGACTTCAGCCAGCTCCCTCAGCACCCACGGGTGCATCCCATCCGGACCCATGGATTTATGGATGTCCAGACTATTTAATTGCTCCCTATCCCAGTCCTCATTGACTAAAGCAAACTCCTCCATTGACCTGGCTTCATCTGGGGCCTCAGGGGTACAGGGCTCCCCACGACAGCCTCCGGCAGAGTAGACTGAGACAAAGAAGCATTCAGTAATTCTGCCTTCTCTGTATCTTCTGCCACCAGGGCACCCACCCCGTTCATCAGTGGGCCTACATTGCCTCTGCTATTAGTTTTATCTGCTATGTATTTGAAACAGTTCTTTTTGCTGTCCTTGACCCCTCTCGCCAGCTGTAATTCTAAGGAGCCCTTGGCTATCCTAGCTGCCTTCCTACATCCTCTAACAGCAGCCTTATATTCCTCCCAAGTGGCCAGCCCCTGCTTCCACGACCTGTAAACTCTCCTCTTCTGTTGAGCATACCCAACAGGTCCCTGTTCAACCACGCAGGCCTCCTGGCTCCCTTCCTTGACTTCCTACGTGTGGGGATGCTCTGATCCTGAGCGTGGAAGAAGCAATCTCTGAATGCAATCCAGCTATCTTGGGCCCCTTTTCCTTCAAGCAGTCTTGCCCATGGGATTTCCCCCAGCAATTGCTTGAAAAGGCCAAAGTTAGCCCTGCTAAAGTCCAGGGTTGCAATTGTACTTGCTCTTCTGTTCCTGCCACACAAGATGCTGAACTCCACCAACTCGTGGTCACTGCAGCCCAGGCAGCCCTCAACCTTTACTGCTTCGACCAGCCCCTCCTTGCTAGTGAGGATGAGATCCAGCAGTGCACCTCTCCTAGTCGGCTCCTCCACCATCTGCATGAGGCAGTTCTCACCAATGCACTGGAGGAACCTCCTGGACTGTGGCTGGCTGGCTGAATGGTCCTTCCAGCAAACATCAGGGAAGTTAAAATCCCCCACAACAACCAGGGCCTGTGACTGTGAGGCCACTCTCAACTGCCCATAGAAGGCCTCATCAACTTCCTCAGCCTGAACTGGTGGCCTGTAACAGACGCCCACAACAGTGTCACCCCTGCCAGCCTGCCCCTTGATCCTGACCCATACACTCTCAACTCGCTCCTCATCCACTCCTGGGCAGAATTTAGTACACTGTAGCTGCTCTCTCACATAGAGAGCAACTCCACCACCACGCCTGGCTGGCCTGTCTTTCCTGAAAAGGGCATAGCCATCCATGACCACATTCCAGTCATGTGAACTGTCCCACCATGTTTCTGTAATTGCCACCATACCATAATCTCCCGACCGAACACAGGATTCTAACTCCTCCTGCTTATTCCCCATGCTGCACGCATTGGTGTGCAGGCATTTCAGGGAGCGAGCAGAGCACACCAGTTCATCCCTGGGGGCATAGGAGGCCACCCGGTCCTCATCAGTTTTAGAATGCTGCCCCACTGGGACAAGCCCAGCTACAACCCCATCCCCCTTCGAGCCAATCACCTCCTTCTAAAGAAGTGCTGTTTTGTATTAAGCTTTCTGACTTTTTTTCTAATTTTTGGTGCCTGTTTTCTTCCACCTCTCTCAAAATCACTGAGTCGTATATGAACTAGTGGCACATCATGCTGGTGGATGGTGGGGACACGTTGGCCTTCCACTTAGGGCGGTGTAGATGTTGAGACTTTGGGATTTTCTTCTTTTCCCGTGCTGACATAGGACATGAAAAGAATGCCTACTTTTTCCAAGGATTTGTCTGCTCCCTAGGCCGAAACCAAACTGCATGGAGGGGGGAAGAAGTGTGCTAGGGGAGCAAAAGGAGATGAGAGCTTGCAAGGACCTTGTTAGGGTCCACTCAGTGATGGACTCATGATGGTTCATTTACGTTCTTCTCGAAGCACAAAACTAAGGCATCTGAAATGCCAAGGGCTTAGAATGCAATCAAACAGTGTTACTTTATTAATTTGCCTGTAAAGCGGCACACGATAGCGAGAGAGTAAGAAAACGGGAAAGGAAAAACAAACAGGGAAAGAAGAAGGAAAAGATGGGAATGAGGACTGGTTTACCAGCAGGTGAGCTCCAAAGGTCCCTCTGGTGTCCAGTCCCGTGGAGTCCTGCCGGTCCTCCATGGTGGTTTGGGATCCTCTGGTGGGGAGATCTCAATGACGTCCCGTCAGGAACCATCTTTATATTTCTTCACCCCCCTCGCTCCCATTGTTTCAGGCCAATCTCCGCCTTTGTTTCTCAATCCGGGCTTAACTGCGCAGGCTCGAAAAGTCGTCGCCTCTCTTGCCAGCGCTTGTCTGCGCCTGCGTGGCCTCATTCAGGGGTATCTCTCTGGTCCATCGGGTGGCCTCAGGACCCTTGGCGAGCTTCTGGGCATGCTCTCTTTTGTTGTCCTTTGTTCGAGGGAGCGGGTGGGGGACAAGGTGTGACTGAGGCTGCAGGTAAGAATCCATCTTCTGGACGGCAGCGAGTGTCCCTGGATCAGAGAGACCGGTCTAACAATCCCTTTTAGGGGGTGGGGGCTGGCTTGGCTGAAGCAGCAGGCAAACTCCACACAGCAGCCATTGTTAGCAGTAGCCTTCCAGGCTGGAGACACCTGTGCACCACAATGCTTCTCCTCAGGCCTCTCTCTCTAAGTCACTGTCAGTCTGTTCTTGGTGGCGATGTTCAGGCAGATTCTGGTTTTGGACCGACTCTTACAGAGCTGGAGCAGATTCTGAGAGTTTGCTGTTCCAGAAAGGTTTGGCTGGTGCAGCAGCTGAGAGGTGATGGCCAGCTAGGATGGGTCCCCAGAGGGATGCTTTGGGACCGGTGGTACGTGCATCTCCCTAACCAGGCAGTAGAATGCGCTTTGGGCCCGGTAGAAGGAAGGTGGCAGAGGCAATGCATTGGAGAGCTGGCAGGCTAACACTGGGAGTTGGATGAGGCCACCTCCTTTAGCAAGTGAGTCACTGAACAGCTCACAAGCACTGTAATAGCGCACCTTGAGAGAACCCTGGTTGTCACTAAAGGGGGAAACGGTAGATTCTATTGCTGAAAACGGACTGTGTGGTTTTGTGAATGTGGCTTCAGCCTATTTCTTCAAAGGAGGCGCATACCTACTTAAGAAAACTCATGACGATCATGTTGAAAACTGTCCTGGTGTTGTGAACCGCCCCCCCTCGTTTTGGGCTGAAGCAGAGCGGGGGAGCAATGGAAGGAACTGGCCCGAGTCATGTGACCACGAACTGACCAATAGGGGTATTCCATCCCAACCCACTCACGATTTCCTGCATATAAAAGCAGAGCACGTGGACTGACTTGCTCTCTTTTCGCATCGGCTGCTCGGCGCATTGGTTGTTTTTCATCGGACTGCTTTCCTTCGTTCTGCTGTTCCTGCAAGCTGAAGTCTCCTGCTGTTTCCGTCAACTGTGGATCCTGCTGGACTTCAGAACTGGTTTTCCAATATTTGTTTCTGTGTTATTTTTGCCCTGTGTTCGTTTTCCTAGTCTTAGTGAACGTTTTCAAGTTTCCCAATTCTCTTTTCCTTTACTTTTCTCTTTTCCTGTCCTCCCCACATCCTAGTGAGAAGGAGGGAAAGGAGAGCGGGGGGGTTGCTGAAAGGGGATAAAGGGTGAAGGGAAACCATCTGCCACGGTTTGGATTGTCTCCCCACGATCAAACCACGACAGATAATTGGTGCAGAATGCGGGCAAATTCGGGACTTGAGACATTTTTAGTGTTTTGGCACTGGTAAGGGCAGGGTCGGCCCCGCGCGCTCCTGCGCCCTGCCGTTTCTCCGCCGCCATCAGCCTTTGGCTCGGCGGGCACTGGCGGGCTCCGCGTTGCGCAGCGCGGGCACGAGGTGTCGCTGTCCGCCGTGTCGTGGATTGAGCGCGGCTCGGCGCCACGTGGCCACGCGGCAGGCTCAGCGTGGGGTGGCACGGGGAGAAAACGGGAGGGTTTTAAAACTGATCAACAGTACCTTTGAATTCTCCTGGCACAGTGCCAACTCCTAGGCTTATGAGACTCGCAGGTCTGGGTGTTTAGAGTATTGAATAGTGGTATTAACGTAGAGGTGAATTACTTTGATTTGAAAAATGCTGTGGTATATTTTCTGTAAGTTATTTGATACATTGTGCACAAGTATTCCTTGTTTTCTCTGGATGTTTCTTGTCAATAGAGTTTTACGTTAGATAACAACAAAGAACTGGACCATGCTTATAACGGTACTCTGTGGTTTGGCAGTGGTTTATGTGATGGTAGTGCAACCAATAATGAGTTTCCGTTCCTTTCTGCTGTACCTTGAGAGACCGCCAGGAGAGCTGAATTCCAGTTATGTGTTTGCTAAATGGGCTAGTGAATCTTGGGAAAGTATTGTTATAAATGAAGACGAGTTTTTGAGCCAATCAATCAATTTTATTGAACCAGCCAATTTACAACAAGCGGTAATTAGGCAAAACAGCGCTGGGTGACTGGGGGAACTCGGTTCCGCCAACGGGCACACCCTCCACTCTTCGTGGGTGCTTATATAAGTTATACACGCGTTCATGCATTGGTTGATGCTGTTTGCGGGCATCCAGCAGCTCTCGGATTGGTGGAAGATGTCGCCGTGGAAGAAGTTGCTGTGGAAGATGTTGCCTTTTGAGAAACCGGACACTGCTGGTTTTCTGGCTTTGAGAAGCTGAGTCACTGGGGGGGGCTTGTCCTGTCTGACCTTGCTGCCTCATGCAGGCATTCAGGCCTTGGTTTAACTGCCACTACAAAGTTCTACAAAACATAATCAAACTTGCACAAGCACAGTTACTGCTTACAACAGTATGCATAATATAACTGAGTTCTACTCGATTTGTTCAACAATAACAATTTTGACCATTACTTATTACAATTCCCCCCTTTCCTTTTACCCGTTTATTTGTTGATCAAATCGAGTTACCGCTTCTCGGGCTACTAAGGTTATTTCGGCTTCTTCATCAGTACCATGTTTCTGTAGCAGCATAAGGTGTACCCGCTCTACACGGTTTTTAACTAGTCCAATAAGTCGATTTACGACACAGGGTCCAAAGGTTAGGGTAAGTAATAATAGTATTAAGGGTCCAGCTACTGTGGATAGCAATGTAGTTAACCACGGGAATTGCCTAACCCAAGATTCATACCATCCTTGGGCAGCTTCCCTTTCCTTTCTTCGCTGTTCCAGTCTCTCCCTTAATTTTGCCATCGAGTCTCGGACTACCCCGTGTGATCTGCATAAAAACAACACTCTTCCTTCAAGGCTGCGCATAGTCCACCTTGCTGTAAGAAAAGGAGATCCATCCCTCTCCTGTTTTGCCACACCACTTCAGATAGCGAGGTTAGAGATCTCTCTAAGGCGGTTATGGAGTTTTCAATTCTCTCTAGGTCCTCATCTGTCGCAGTCTTCAAGGAATTGAATCCTTGATTTTGTTGAACAAGTGAAGCTATCCCTGTTCCTGCTCCGGCTGCCCCTAACCCTAGCAACGTGGCTATAGTAATGGCTGTAATGGGTTCCCGTTTGGTACGATGGAGTCCTGTATCCCAAATATCATACATTACATTTTCTTGATGATACAATATCCTTGGGATGATGGTAACTAACATGCAATACTCTCGGGAACTGTTGAACACCTTTAAAGACACACATGGAGTAAGTCCCGTCCTAGAACATATCCATTTTGTTCCATTCGGGGGAATAATATATCCTGTGGTTTCGTTAAGGCTCGGTACGATATTCCCACAAAGTGGTCTCTTGGAATTTGGTACTTTCCCTATACAAGTCCCTGTCCCAGTTCCATGTTGCATAGTTATCCCTCTTTTCTGCTTTTCCCAAGGACATTGAATAGGCACAGACTCCTTGTTTATGGTATACCGACGATTATCCCCTATAGCTTCATAAAAGGGTGGATTAACATTATAACACAAGCAGCAACCAGTGGTTAAGTTGGGTTGAGTATAGTTTAGGGTTTGATAAGTAGCCCGGATAATTTCCCATAGGGGATTCAAAGATTGCGAGGCTTCAGTATTCAGAGATTTCAAGGCTTCAGTGACAGTTTCCTCTTTTACTATTATATTCTCCTTCTCTACTGTCCTTGTCTCCTTACCCAGAGGGGAAGGGGATTTTACTACTGGATTGGGACCTATCGCTCGAGGGGTCGGTTTAACTTCTTCCTTCTTTATGAAGAACATGCCTCCCCTATCATCACCCGGTTCATAATACCGCATTCCCCAGGTTTTCCCAACAAGCCATCCACTATGTTCAGGGTTTGTTATGTTAAGGAATATATATTCATACTCGCCATCACTGTCCCGCTCGTTTCGGTTGCGAGGATTCTCCAACGATTCTTTTTGCTAAATCATACACTCCCAGGGTCATATATTTATTAGCGAACTGATCTACCAGGGCCTGTACTCCCCAATGGGTTTGCCTATGAAATTCTCTTAAAACTCGCCAAGCTGCTCCTTTCGGGAGCATTTCCCTCTCATCAGGTAGCCACCACTTCCCCTCTTGTTCGACTATTCCCATTTGCCCCAATTTCTCCTTTTCCTGATTTGTAAATCTCATAGCATACCTAGTTTGTACAGAGTCCTGTTCAACTGCTTTTATTATCAGTAACGCAGCTTTCTTAGCTTCCTCATCTGCTAAATTATTCCCTCTTATTCGCGTGGAGGTTCCCTTCCGATGGCCCTTTACGTAAACTACCGCGATTTGTTTGGGCCCTCTTAATGCCTCCAAAGTTTGCTGTATTAAGGTCTCATGTATTAATCCTTTACCCTGAGAATTCATTAGTCCCCTCTCTTCCCAAATTTTTCCAAACGTGTGAACCACCCCAAATGCATATTTAGAATCTGTAAATATTGTTCCTCTCTTATCTTTTAACAACTGTAACACCCTCAATACTGCGAACAGCTCACAAGCCTGCGCCGAACATCCTGAGTTAAGGGGACCCGACTCCTTAGTTGTCCAGCTATTTCCATCTGTTGTGGCGTATCCTGATTTCCTCTTTCCGTCCACTACCCGCGATGATCCATCTCCAAACAGTTTCTCTCCACATAGCAACTCCTCTTCTTCTAAATCCTCTCTTATTTTGACTTGATATTCTATTACCCTGATACAATCATGGGAAAGAGATTCGCTCGGTTCCCCATACAAAAATTGGGCTGGATTCTGCAAGTTAGTGGTTTCAAGCTCTAACTTAGGAGAGTGCAATAGGATCCCTTCATATTTCAATAACCTAGCATCCGTAGTCCATTTGTCAGCTTTCTGCTGCAATACCCCTCGTATATTATGAGGTGTGTATACCTTTAATTCCCCTCCCATAGTTATTTTTCCAGCTTCTTCAACTAGGAGAGCAGTAGCAACTATGGCCTGTAAACAGGTAGGCCAACCGCGACTAACTGGATCTAATAACTTGGAATAATATCCTACGGGTTTCTTTTTACCTGCCCATTCTTGCGTTAGGACCCCAAAGGCCGTTCCACCCTCCGAGTTAACAAATAAGTAAAAAGGTCTTCGGGCGTCCACCAGACTCAGTACTGGGGCATTTACTAAATCAGCTTTTAAGTTTTCTAATTGTTGATCATCTTCTGTACTCCATTTCATCAGACCTGTTATTTATGGCACCATCCAGGCAATCCAGGCATTGGCTTAACTACTACTACAAGGTTCTACAAAACATAATCAAACTTGCACAAGCACAGTTACTGCTTACAACAATATGCATAATATAATTGAATCCTACTCGATTTGTTCAACATTAACAATTTTGGCCATCACTTATGACAAGGGTGACCGTGCTGTTCGACACGGGGTTGTTCTGCTGAACAGCTCTGGGGAGAACTGGAAGGTTCTTTTCCTTCCCCCCCACTCGCCTTGTGAGGTAAACCGTGGGGAGCCAGTGGTTTCTGCAGCCCCTGAACTGTTGGCAGCCAGCGGATCTTTCACCCGTTTCTCTTGCAGGACATGTTCCCTGTGGCCTCATCTGCCACCCCGACAGGGAGCACATCCTGTACCCCCTGGGCTGTACGGTGGTGATTCAGCACCTGGACACTAAGAAACAGAGTTTCTTGCACGGCCACGCCGATAACGTGTCCTGCGTTGTCGTGTCCAGGGATGGGATGTACGTCGCTTCAGGACAAGTCACCTGCATTGGATTCAAGGTGGGTAATGCTCTGATTTTAACCGCTTAGTATTGACCAGAGAAATTGGAGTTGGCTTGCCAGTGGTGGGAACACCTTTCGTTTATTTTTTCTTTGGTTGGAAAATAAATATCTGCAATGGGAAGATGTTGAAGGGAATGGGAAATTGTAGTTACTCCATTGCTGGATGTGCCTTTATGTTTTTGTAAAACATGAAGCAGTCTCCCTAGGATTGAGGGATTTTTAGTTCCAGTCCTTTTTATCCAAAGTGTTGTGGGCGTGTGGCAGCCAAAATCTCATTAGACATTAATTAATAAATGCTGGTTTATTTCAAGTGAGACCTGAGTTCCAGAGCTGCTTAGGACTTTCAAAAGCCCTTGACAGGTACCTACCTGCATTTTCAGACCTCTGAAGTTCTTTTCGTTTTATTTTTGCCTATTTGAAAGACCTCAAGACACTTGGAAGGGATCAGGTTTTAGTGCTTTCAGTATTTTAAAACCTAAGTCAAATACTCAGTGTCTCAGGGTAAATGTAGGTGCTGAAATGAAGCAGAGCTACTCAAGTGCTCAGCTGGAATAATGCTTCTTACAGCACCCAGTCTGAAGCCTCTTTGTGTCAGGGGTGCCCAGGGCTGCAGAGAAGCTTGGGCTGGGCTCCTTCGAACAACTTTCCTGCCAGAGAACGTTGTTCTCCCTGATCCTGCGAGTTACAGCTCATGCTCTGCCATCCCCCCCTTCTGCTTTGCCCCGCAGGCAGACGTCATCCTCTGGGATTTCCCAAAGCAGGAGTTACTTGCTCGGCTCTCGCTGCACGAGGGCAAAGTCGAGGGACTCTCGTTCTCGCCCAGAGGCATTTATCTTGTGTCCCTGGGAGGCCAGGACGACGGCAGGTAAGGATTTCCGCTTCTTGGCACAAGATTTTTGACAAGAATCAGATTCTATGGGCGGCCTGAGACGTTTTTCCAGGGAGGGTGGTGAGAGCCTGTCCCGGGTTGGCCAGAGAGGTGGTGGCTGAACCATCCCTGGAGACATCCCAGGCCAGGCTGGACGGGGCTCTGAGCACCCTGAGCTGCTGAAGATGTCCCTGCTCATGGCAGGGGGGCACTGGGGAGCTGGGAAGGTCCCTCCAAGCCAAGCTGTTCTGTGATTCTGTATGATTTGAGTCGTGCTCCGCAGAAGGAATCTGATAAATCCGCGTAGCCTTGCTTCAGGAGCAGGGGATGTAAACTGCAATTCCACACTTTGGTGACAAGTTTTTTCTTGGGTAGAATCTCTACAAAGTTACTTCTGTTGTGTGTCCTGGTAGGAACAGACTGCAGGACAATAGGCTTTGTCTTGCTTTTGTTTTTTAGTAATTGACTTCCAAGCAATGTCAAAAAGCGAAGCTGTTTCAAGGCTTTCTTCTCCTGCAGGGTGATGGTGTGGGACGTCAGTAAGAGAGAGGCTGTGTGCGGGAGCCCGGCCTCGCCGCGCAGCGCCGGCAATGCCAACGTCGTCATGTGCTCCAGCTGCAGGGACGAGATGTTTGTCACTGCTGGAAAGTAAGGGTTTGTGGAGAGGAACGAGCAGAGCGAGAGAACCCCTGGCCCTATTTCCTTTGACAAAGAGTCTTTATTGAACTGCAAGGAAACTCAAGCAACTGTGTGCTTGTGTTGTTTCTTTTTACTCTGAATGGACTCATGAATACCCGTCAGGTTGTAGCTTTAAGGCATTTCTGCTTGTTCTCCATGGAACAATATGTTTTCAGAGCAGCACACAGGGGCCCACGTGCGTCACTTCTGCTCCTGATAGCAGGATTTTGTACTCAGCATTCCCCGTGCAGTGTTTAACATATTTAGTTGCCAGTGTTTACACAAGAAAAGCAGTCAATGAGTGCCCCTGAACAATGGCTAATTAATGTCGAAACAATGATGTCTTGCCGGTCGTTGGATGATCTCCTGTCCTCACCAGATGTGATGTACAGTTGGTCACTGGCTTGTAACAAAAGTTGTACAAAACGTCGCGTTTTGCAAGGATTTGCGGCAGCGCCCATATTTCCAGGCTGACGTTTAAACGCGTTGAGGGCCTGCACCTCCCTGTACATCAGGGACGGCTTTGGATGCTCTTGGCTGCACTCGCACTTATGAGTGCTCGCCTTTGCAATTTTAGCACTTTGGTAAATGTAAGGGTGACTCTGCTTAAAGATATGACATCGTCTCTGACATCGTCAATTAAATTGCACTAGAAAAGAGTTGAAAGTGTCCTCACATATGTTTTTGCTGAAGCCTTAAGATTTTTGATTTACCCGGAAAAAGTTTCCATAAGAGACTTCTCTGATATTGTTCTTTTTCTCCGTATTGAAAGATCAGAATAATGGAGCCTTGTGAAGGCTTTTTACTTCTTGTAGTACTGAAAAACCTTGGAGGTTTCTGCATCTGTGGATTTGATCCCACTCTATTTGTTCTTATAGTTTCACCATTCGAGTGTGGGAACTCGACACAGCAACTAAAACAATCCATCCATCTGAATGCTACGCGTGGCAACTGAGAGGAATCACCGTGTGTGTTCAGGTACGTTTCAGCCAAGATGACTTTGCTAAACTAAGAAACTCTGTACAGACTAGAGAAAAACCACGAGTTTCTCTAACAATGCTGGAAATGTTGGTCCCAAGCGCGTGACGGCAGTGAAGTTCCTCAGCATTGGCCATGGCAGCTGATCTCCCACGGCCTCTGGGAAAGAGTGTTCTGGATGCTCCTCAAGAGAAGCAGCACGTCTTACGGTCACGGGCTCCGGCACCCGTATTTTTATGCTTCCAAATATGATCTAGATTTGGTTAGAAAGTGTCTGGCGTTCAGCAGTGTTCTGGATCTGTGCGTGTGATGGAACAGAAACACTGGCTGGGTTCCCCCAGGTGAACTCTTGGCAATCCACTGAACTAAAGCTGTTGATGCAGCCCAGTGTCAGGCGTGGGACTCGGGTCTCAGTATCCAGACCGTGATCTCTTTTTCTTTATGCTTTCTTATAGATGACAGACGATGATGGTGATTTTCATCTTGGCACGACGAGTGGAGATGTCCTGACAGTGAACACAAGCAGCAAGGTGCTGACTGCCTGTGGGCCCCAGAAGAAGAAGTTGAGCATGGTGAGTAGCAGCTCTGTGACTCCAATTCTGTCCTTGTCCTGCTCTTTGTCAGTGACTGAAGGTAGAGCAACCTGCGGGAGAACCATCACACAGCGGATTCTCAGACTAACGCTTTTCCTGCGCTGTCAGTTCCTTGTGTCTCGGTCTTGATGCTGAAGGCTGAGCCCATTGTCCCGCCTTCGTTGAGCTTCATTTGGCTCAGAATTTGGGTTTTACTTGAATCTCGTGTGTCATCCCACAAACTCTTGTACAGTTAATCTGGTAAACGTCATAGAAAGTGAAAAGCAGTAATAAAAATGGAGTAGTTCCTGACTTTTTTGCTTCTTTGAAGAAGATACGAGCTGGAGTGAGACAGAGGACGTTCCTGGGAAGGCTGGTGGAAGCGCTTGTTTGAGAGGCTTTCCCGCACTTACTGCTGTAAGGTCCTATAGTCAGATCTCACAAATGTGTTAAACTGTCTGGACTGAACTTTTCTTTTTGTGTTTGTTCCCCATCCCATTCCCCCACTTCCCTTCGTCTTTTTGCTGTTCTGATTCTGCCACTGATGAGGCAGAGATCTTATGAAAAAGGCAGTATAAATCATGTAATTCAAGAGTTTATTGTAATGCGTATGCACAATTTGGACAAAACAAGGTTGCACAGGGTACATTGATTCTATTGCTTTTTAACTTCTGAGTTCTTGACTTCATAACCCCAAGGGTTTTTTAACTGAGCTTTTTGTTGTCTCTAATTGGGACTCGTGGGTCTGAGCATCCTCAAACAGGAGTTATCTCCTGAATAAGGAGCTTCTGACCTGTGGTCGTACAAGAATTCTGCATGCAGGCAGCTGTAATGATAAAACAATCGGCACCAGCTACAACACTTGTTGATTTCTCGTTATTTGGTGCTAGAAAAGGCTTCTTGTAGCGTCTCGGTCTATCCCTTGCCTAAGCTGGGATGTGTTTTGCGACTGCGTCAGCAGCACGCCCAGCAGCGAGCAGCAGGGGCAGCGCTGCCGCGGGAGGGCCGGCTGTGCTGGTGGGGATGCCGCGGGGCCGCTGTCCTGCGGGGCAGCAGATCTGCTCTGAGAGCAGCACAAGCCCACAGGGGCTGTAAGAGCAGTTCAGCAGTCAGCCCCAAAGAAAACGCTCCTCTGGGCTTGTTTCTCTCAACCTCCTGAACTTTGCTTGGACAGGTGCATCCAAACCATGTACGTGCCCCTTCCAGATGAAATATTTATTGCGTTACAAATGCAGGCCCATGTCTCCGGGATAACTTGGACCCACTGAATCCTTTGAAATACAGTTCAATGTTGATCTGTTCCAGAAGGGTGGAGAAGTTATTACTTGTTTTTCCCACTTATATTGTAGGAATGCAAGTAGTTTTTCTCTGTGTCCCTCTTAAAGGACAGGAATGGATGTGTTTTGTTTTCCTGCTGGCAATGGTAAGTTCGCTGCAGGTGTGTCCCCGTGTGGGGACACCCGCACTGGCCGCGGTTGAGCCCCTTGTCCGGCTGCCCCCCTGCAGGGCTTTGCGTCCACGCAGGACCCGTGGCTGCTCTGTGCTGTCTCTTAGGCCAAGGTCTTGGTGACTGTCACCTCCCCTTCCAATGCCTGCGTGCTTTGAGTCCTTCTCCATCTCGCAGCACGTGCACCTCGCCCAGAGCCCCTGGTTGAAGCCACCCGAGGGCCTGAACTCCCGTGTCCTCAGGGCTGAGGGAAAGGTGCCAAATGCACTTGAAACAAAACTTCACCAAAAATACACTTCTGAGAGCACTGCTAAAGAAGCCGTCAGGCAGGGTCACGAGCAGGATGCTGTGCCGTTTGGGGGTCCAAAAGAAAAAGCCAAGGCTCAAAGCCAGAGCACAGTCCAGTGCGTACTGTGAGGGGTTTTATCGTAAGGCAGATCCATAGGAACGGCAGTTTGTGGCAGAGACCTTTGGAGCATCATGAGCTTCAGCTGACATGGCTTCTGAGAGTGAAAAGCTGAGGGCAAACAGGCCCCTTGACTGTGCAAGAGGCTGACAAGGTGTTGAGGAGAAGGGAAGATCCAGAAGTGGGTCTCATCACAGCCGCCTGCCAGCCTTGTGGACGAGCCCTGAGTTGGTAGGCGCTAATCTGGCTTCAGCTTGGGTTTGTGACTGTCATGTGGTGGCAGCTTCTTAGGATGTGGCACTGGTCGTTGGGGGAGCCGGGAGAGAAAAGGAGACATTCATGTTGGATGGAAAAAGCGAGGAGTCCTCCCGGTCTCCTCCTTTCCCCTCCCGCTTCAAACAGGCGTTCCTGTTCACAGGCTTTTCGGTCAGACGCGCTCAGCCCCGTCACCCCTTCTCCTCTTGCTCTCTCCCTCGCTCTTCCCAATGCGCTTCCCTTGTGCCCGAGGAGGGGAATTCACCAGGGCAAACCCGTGTTGCTGCCGTCACTGGGAAGGCGCTGGGATGTTTTTCTCTGCAGTTACTGTCAGTGCCTCGGCCACAGATCCCCTCTCATACTTTCCAGCTCTCTTTCCCAGCTCCGTGCTGTGATTCCCTTTCCGCCCACCCCCTGCACATCTCTGCACACAAATCATGCCTTGTCACTGGACTGTCAACAAGTGCTCGCTGGACACACGTAGGATCTCGTGTTTTATGGCAGAAATTTCCAGTTGTAGCCTCACCTCCAGTGCCGAAAGAGGTATTTTGCAGATGTTTTTTCGAGTCAAAACCACAGCGTTTATCAAAACAAAACTATTTGCATCCTTGTTTCCACACAATTTAGTCCATCCCGTTGCTAACCAAGACAGCTTGTGTGTCTTTCTTGGAAATGTACCTTGCATTAGCACTTGTACCAAAACTTCTCCCCTCCGGAGCCACGCATTGCAATGCTGTCTGTGTTTGAGAACAAACCTCTGCAACCCATGTTCACCAGTTGCACCGGGGAATTACGATCCGGTGGCAAAGCATGAAACTGCAAACCTGGAGTCCACAGCCACCCCACGCCGAGCACATCTGTAAAGGGTTTAGATACTGCGGGGTGAGGAGGCGATTCTATTGAAAACAAGGTGGGGCACCCTTAAAGGAACTTTGCCTTTAGATACATAAGAACGTGTTTATTGTATAGACACGATCTGAAGATTTCTTGGTTTCTGTTTTGAAGAGGAGTGGCAAAATAGTTTGTTATGATGAAGCAACTTGTTTTCCATCTACCTGGAATGAAGTTTAAGTGCCTGTCTCTAAGGTGTATAAAGACTGGAATAAACAGCAGCATTAATTTTGCTCCCTGCCGCGGGCCTGAGGAGCTGTAAGGCACCCGTTGGAATGTGAAGAGGGATGTACAATTGCAAACGCATGTTCAGAAGTAGTTGGAGTGATTTGCATTGTAAAAAGAAATAAATATTGACAGGAGATGCGCTGGAAGAGTTCACAGAGCGCTCAAGAACTTTGCAAGAGATCCGAGTGGGACAAAGAGCAGGAATCCCTGCAGGAAGGGACCGGGCAGGCTGCAGTTCTGATGGGGTTTTTATTTATAGTCGTACTTGAAAGCGCTGGTTTCTTTGGGTGAGCAGTCAATAATGAATGGAGATATTTTTAACCTCCTACGTTAGACTCTGCATTTCACCTACAAGAGCACTGGCAGCTGTAATCAGATAAACTCCGTAGTCATAGGTTGCGTTTGTAATGCTGCCACCTGCCATAACGCTGAACCCAAAGGGCGTCTGAGGTGGAAGATTTTACAGGCAAAACCGCAGACCAGGAGCTCAGCAGCCAGGTGATGGGCCCGTGATAACAGGGGACTCGCCAAACGCTGCCAGCGCCTCGGAGGAAGTTTCCAGAAGCATTGCTCAGAAACCGCTCTGCTTGTGGATCGTCTTTCTAATGCAAAAGAATCCCTTTGTTCTTGTGCGTTTGCTGAGAATATTTGCACGAAACCCGGCGCCGCTGCCGCTGTGAGAATGTGGCAGAAGATCCTCTCCGCAGGTCGTGTTTGTCACCCATCAGGAGACTGCGGATGTGCTGCTGCTGGAGCCGGCGAACGGGGAGCTCAGTGCTGGTGAATCACAGAGCGGGAGAGCGTGTGTCAGGTTCTTTTCTGCAGCCCATGGTTATTTGATCCTCAAGTTAAATCGTCTTTAAGCCGATGCGTAGGTAGGTGTGAGGCTGCCTGCATTGCCAGCGCTGGAATGCACAGTAACGCTTATGGTGATTTGGGGTTTTTTCCTTTAAAACGTATAAGCAAGCCTTTAAAAACAACCGATTGCTTCTATTTGCGTGGATAATCGAAGCAAAGTAATTTTCCCAGATTCATCAGACCTCGCCTGTGGCTTTTTCCGTGTCCTTTCTGGGTCTAAACAGCTCAGATGTCCATTTTGTTTTCTCTTCTTTCTTCACTTCTTCTCTCTCCTTCCTTAGACCTTCAGTCCTTTCCGCGAACAAAACCAACACTTTGTGGCTTTGGTTTTTCTAAACCCTCTGAAGGTGTTAAATGCTGAACATTTCCCGGGCTTAGGCCAGATTAATGCTTGAGAAGCACAGGAAGGCTGGGGGTGCTGCTTAGATGTCAGACTTTGAATCCTAAAGCAGCGACATCTGTGTGTGTTCCCCAGTCACAAGTCAAGCCCACGACAGGGGTTTCTTCCTGGGGAATAAATACAGAATTACTCTGAGTCGCCTCTTGGTCGCTCTTTGAGAATTGACTTCTTGGTGCTTTCACAACACTAAATGCTGCAGCTGGGCATTGTTTTTCCCCAAAGAGCCACCACCAAACAGAAATTGTTGTTTTCCCATAATGGCTCGGGCTTAAAGGAGAAACAATCTGAACGTTGCGAACCTGCTGGTGGGATCCCAAGGGCTGGCAATGGTGCTTATGAACCTGGGAGCGGCAAATGCTGCTGGAGTCTGGACTGTGACTTACGGTGTCAGTCCAACAGCTCCTGCCCGTCCCTGCGGGTCTGTCTGGGCGGAACAGCCGCCGGCCACAGGTTCTGCAGGCGCCTCGGGGACGGGAACTTCGTTTTCAGTTCCAGTTTGGTGGCACAAAGCTCCTTTATTTCATGGTTTTGTCCTTTCCATTTCACTCATGCAGAAGTTCGCCCAAGCTCGTAGGGATATTTTCCCAAGTTAGAATATCAGGAGAGTCCAGCGTAGGGCAACAAAGATGATGAAGGGAGTGGAGCACCTCCCTTATGAAGAAAGACTGAGGGAGCTGGGTCTCTCTAGTTTGGAGAAGAGGAGGCTAAGGGGGGACCTTATTAATGTCTATAAATATATAAAAGGTGAGTGCCGTGAGGACAGAGCCAGGCTCTTCTCAGTGGCAAACAATGACAGGACAAGGGGTAATGGGACCAAGCTGGAACACAAGAGGTTCCACTTCAATTTGAGAAGAAACTTCTTCTCAGTGAGGGTGCCAGAGCACTGAACAGGCTGCCCAGGGGGGTGTGGAGTCTCCTTCTCTGCAGACATTCAAAACCCGCCTGGACATGTCCCTGTGCGACCTCACCTGGGCGTTCCTGCTCCATGGGGGGATTGGACTGGATGATCTTCTGAGGTCCCTTCCCATCCCAAACATACTGTGATACTGTGATACTGTGATTTAACCCCACAGAAGTCATTTCACTCCTCTGGCAGCCTATCTTGGAGTCTCTTGGTGATTTTCAAGAATTAATCTGTTGTACATGGAACAGTAATATTACTTCACAGGTGGCAGAACTGAAGCAGATCTGACTCTTCTTACACTTGTATTTTGCGGAAGGCTGAGGACTGTTTTCATTTGTTTGGGTGTTTTTTGTTGATGTTGTTGTCATGCATTTTTTTCCTGTAGCCTGGTACTTTATCCACCGAACAGCATTTCTCCTTTTCCAGTGGCTGGCCTCCCGTTGATCTGCTCTGCTCAGTAACAGCAGAAACCCGTGTTGACCATGGGCTGACTCATTTCCAAAGCTTTCCTGTGACAAACGTATTTGATTACTAATAGGTGGGAGATGGGATTGCATCTTTCAGGCAGAGAGAGAGGCCTGAGACGCAGAGGATCATCCTAAAAAGAGCTGTAGGAGGGACCATTGAAGCTGAGTTGTATCCTCTGTTGTTTTCGTGGCTGTTGGATGAAGGACACGCGGAAGGAAAAGCGCGAGTGCCGCTCCACGATGTGGGTATCGCTTGCTGCGATGAGGTCAGGCTCTGTACGTGGTCCCAGCTGCTCTGAAGAATCCAAGATAATGCTGTTTGCTCGCTCCTCGTACTGTATTAGTTCATATAGACCTGCAATTCATAACTCTTTTCTCCCTTCTCCCTCTAGAGAGCCACTCTTTAGCCCAGGTCAGTGACAAAATGCTGACAAAGCCATATTGGAGTGAGATAAGCGCCGCCGTCGGGAGCCCGGTAGAGACTCCGTTGTGCTGTTCAGCGTGGCTGCAGCAGCAAGGAGCCTCTGCTCCCATCCGATTGCGTTTTCATCCTGTTTTCTCCTAGGGAGTCACAGCTTTGCTTTTGCCGAAGACAGGAGGTTTAATAGTCGGCACCGGAGAAGGGACTGTAGCTCTCTGTACAGGCTCAGACTGCCAAGTACAGAAGTGAGTTTGTAGATGGAAGAATCAGGAGGGGAGAGGTGACAATTCCTCCAAAAGGGTCACGGTATGAGAACCAATCATTTCTATGGAAAGGCATAATCCAAGTCAGTCTCAGTTTTTCAGTCCTGCAGACACAATACACGGTCTGGTTCCAGCGTCATGAGGTTGGAGCAAACTGAAAATGACTGCGTGCGTTTGCAGGGAAGTGCCCTCTGATCCTTCCTTGGAAATGACTGTTGTTTCCTTTGGAGCAGTAGGAGTCAGATCCTAAATTGATGCCAAGCCAGACAGATTTGTTGAAGTCAATAGAATGATGCTTATTTACGCCGGGTGAGAAAGAGTAGTAGTTGCCATCTCCAAAAGGGTTTGTTGGGGGTCATGGGATTGTAAAGCAGGGCTCTGCTAATTTGATAGGCACGTGTCTGGAAGTGCTGCAGTATTTGCAAGGCTTTTTTCTGCATACCAGATAGAAAGCTGCAGGCGTCATTTCCCCATACGTGATTTGAAAATGGGGCTCACACCTACTCATTTGGCATTGCTTGAATATCCCCTTCAAGTGTACAGTTCTGCAAGCTTAGCTTTGTACGACTGAAACTATTCCCAGAAGGTCTAAACTGTCTGGAAATATCCTTGAAAGT
Source organism: Columba livia (assembly GCF_036013475.1). Lineage (NCBI taxonomy): Eukaryota > Metazoa > Chordata > Aves > Columbiformes > Columbidae > Columba > Columba livia. Next base: position 1,121,661 of record NW_027043029.1, read on the forward strand.
GGGATATTGAAGTGCACTTGAGCAAGAATATCAACAAAGCTGTTGTTACCTTAGGCCCTGGTGCAGGAAATCAAGTCTCCAAAGCGCTGCCTGTGCCAGCCCTGGCAGAGCAGCAGGTGGGACGGGCAAGATCATGGGAAGTAGGAAACGTGACTGGGAATGGAATGTTAGTCCTGCCCACGCTCTTGCGTCTTGATATCACAGCCTAGTGCGGAGCTTTTTGGGGAAACAGCGAAAGTCGAATTCTTGAGAAGCTGGAAAATGAAAGTTCCTCGAGGTCAATGTATGGCCAAACCTTTGCTTTCTTTGCACAGGAGAATGCGAGTTGAAGGTGCTGTCACTTCCCTGACGTGTAGAGGTCGGGACGACCAGTTCTTTCTAGGGACAAATAAAGGCCAGATGTACCGCAGTGCCTACGCTACATTTAAAGAGGAGCTGGTCGCCGTCTGTCACACCGAAGCCGTCAACGACATTGTTTTTCCTGAGTGATTGTAACGGGCTGGGCTGTATTTGGCTGGTGCAGAAGCTTGAGGAGCTGCCGCTGAGGTCAGGGTGCCTGTGTGCGCAGCTTTTACCACAGGAACCCAGAGCCTGGTACCATCTGTTGGGATGATTGATACGGGCGATGCTGTCACCTGCCCAAAAAATGCCGGGGTGACGGTGAGCAGCTGCTTCAAAGCAGAAGGCAGCAGTTCAGTTGGAGCACTGGAAAAACCACTGATCTGCAGAAAGGATGATAAGTAAAAAGACCTGAATTATTGATGTTTGGGCACCGGCAGGGATGGCAGCCTCCCCCTTTTGTCCCAGGGTCGCTCTGCATTTGTCTTGTGAACGCACAGCAAATGTTCCCTTCCTGGGTAGTAGCATCGTGACTCTTTCTTTTGTTTTTTTAAATCCACAGTGGATCATCTCTCCAGATGGAAAATGGGATTTTGATCCAAATGAACATTTTTGGCGTATTTTTATTGCTTCGCTTCTCGGCCCAGCACAAAGGATCAGATGTCACCGAGGTGCAGGGAGTGCAGGGTGCAGGAAGCGCTCCTCCCTGCCTGCCGCCAGCCTCAAACCCACATCTTCTCATCTAATGAGAAAATCAGGTGGAGCTTTAGGGTGATGTGCTGCTGATACCGCTGATTGACACGCCTGTGTCACAGCCATTAGTGCTGACTGTAAGGACTACAGGACTACATCCTTGCGTAGATGTTTGAACTTCTTATCTGTTGCCTGCTCTTGAACAAAGCCTATTGCTGATGGGGAAATACGGGCTTAATTTCCCTGCTCTGGCTTATTTCAGAATCCTTCACTTGCTGATGTTATCCTGGTTGATAAAGCACCCGTGCAAGCTGGGCTTGAAAGAGGCCACACTTGTGTTGTGCCGGTTTTCTCTGTCCTGGTTCATCTTTCTGGGCATTGATGGTGCTGTTGAACAAAAGCTCGCGGTACCTTTCTAGATGTCACTTTCTGTTGCATCCCTAGGACGAGTGGCTTAGAGCTTATTTCAAAGCCCTGTGTCCCATGGCTTTTGAAATGCTGCAGGTCTTGTTTTATTCCAACATTTATAACAAGTGTATTATGAACAGACTTTGCCATCATTTCTGTCGCCTTCAGCGCTGTTGAATGGGAATCATCCAGTAAGCAAGATAACAAATGACATCTTTACAATGTGAGGCTGCTGTTAGTGGCTGATGTTAAACCTGGGCAGTCAGCACTTTTACACCCACTTTTGTGTCTATTCTATAGAACACATGAAGTTGTTTAGAGATTGAATATGGGGAATAAACGTCACAGCTTCAGCAGAAAGAGTTCTTTTAGTTTAACTTTAACTGTTCCTTAAAATGAATCTTTGAAGAGAACCCAAACCAGGGGAATTTCATGTGAGAAAGGTGATCCTCCAAAAAAGGCCTTTGTCTTAGCCATGGGGATCCCTGTGGGGCAGATCCCAGCTGCAGGTTAGCAAAGCCGAGCTTTGGAGGCCGATTTGAGCTGTGACAAAGCAAGGAACGTTTCTGTGTGCCCCTCCTCGTTCCCTCTCCTCTCTGAACTCTCCAGGGGACATTCGGACTTGTTCGTTACCTGCTCCACAAACGACATTCGAGTGCGGTACACGCCGGAACGTCTGGAGCGGCTGCGAATCACCGTCCCCAACGTCACCCGCCACGCGGTCGAGGTGACGAGGGACGGCATGGTCATCGTTTCAGGTAATGGTCAGTCCAGAGCCGTGGTTGCTCAACTTAATAAACATCAGTATGTTAAAACGAAGAGAAGATTAAATTGGGAAAGCGTTTAAATGGAGTTCGTGGCGACACCCAAAGGCCTCTTTGCTTGCAGCTGGTCCGATGGACTTTGCTGGCAGCCCCGCTGTCCTGGTGCTGCAGTTGCGATGAGGGTAGAAGGCAAGGGCTGGAGACCTTGCTTTGGATCAGTGAATTCCGGCAATCCAGAATGCGGTTCAGTCTTATTTAAATTACCTAATTCTAAAATATCAACCTTGTTGTGTGCAGCAGCTTCACCTGTGATGTATGTAGAGCACATTTGCACAAAGCCGCCGTCCATCGCCATGTGCAAGTTGCTGACACAGGGACTCCTGCAGTCCTAGAGCAGCCGTGCAGCCTCCCCATGGTTACCAAACCACTTTGTCCACAGCCAGAATCCAAAAGCAATTACATTTCAACAGTGTGTTTGGGACCGTAGCTCTGCGGGCTCATCTGCAGTACAGTGGTTTTCACGGGTATGCTGGTGATCTAACAGCGTGGGCCTTATGTGGGAACTTCTTTATAAAAAGGGGTTGGTTTGGAAAGGAAAGAGCGACAACAGTGTGAGGAAAGTCTGTGCGCCCAGGCAGTCTCTTTCTTTCTGTTCATCAGCTTGGAATGACGGGAAAATCCGCGCCTTCGTGCCCGCTACGGGAGAGCCAATGTACGAGATCGACAACGCCCATAACCTGGGAGTGACGGCAATTGCTGCGACCAGCGACTGCAAACAGATCATTAGCGGAGGAGGTGACGGGCAGGTAATTTGTGCTTCAAAACCTGGAGCAGCTTCGTGCGCTCCTCACAGGGCCTGCGAATTGCCTGGAAGTGCTCAGTCAGAACGGGAGCTGTTCTGAGCTGCCGCTTGAGCCAAGGACTGAGTTCAAAGATATCAGCTTTTGAGATGTGCTGTTGTTCTCAGAGGGCATCATGTAAAACAGTGCCCCGATTTCTTCTGGCATGGCAGTTTTGGAAATCCTTCTAATGCAGAATATGCTCTTAATCCTTTTTGTTCATTTGTCTCTCCCCTCTATTTGGCTGTATTTGTGCAGCTGAGACAGAATTACAACTAAAGGTTGGTGAAGCAGAAAGGAGAACCGCAGGGGCGCACTTGCAGTACTCGTTGGGAACACAAAAAAGCTGCTCTGCGATGCCAATGGTTCTGTCAGAATCAGTCCTCAGGAAGCTGTGACTTCAGGGTTGCTGAAGGGATCGGGATGCTCTGAGCTTTGAGCAAGTGGCAACTGGACATCCAGATCCCTTCGGGAACTCGGCATCAGCCTCGAAAGCGTGGAAGGTCAGCTCTTCTCTGCCTTTGATGCCCGTGTCGAAATGTCTAAATTTTCCCTGGGATTTGGCCTTAGTGGAATGTCGAGGTGAACAGACATTGCAATGTTTGGCACTAGTGGGACAGGACGTGCAAGGTGTGAAGGATCAAGGCCTCAAAGCAGAAAGATTTTGGCTGTTACCAGCACAGGGAAAAGAGGTGCTTTCAGGCACGTGTTTCACATTGAAGCTTTAAAGAGCTGTCTTGTATTTCCTTCCTGGCATTCTCTGTAGGACAAATAGCGGGTAGCTCCTTTCTATTCCATTGCAGCAGCTTTGTGCTTTGATCTTGAAAGCACCACCGGCAATAGATCGTGGCCTGGGTGGTTTTTCCTGATCAAGAGCTGTGTAAAATGAAGCATGGGAGAGCGGGCACTTGGCAAAACCAAGGCCTGGGGTTGATGGCCACGAATTCCTGAAGCAAGTGGATTACACTGTGGAGAACTCCGTTGAGCTTCACAGGTCAGCTGCACCAATAACCCACAGGCCAACGGAGACGGTTGGGACTGAGCTGCTGTACGTGTTGGCAGAGAAAGGCAGAGTTCAGGAAAGCTCCTCCTGAGCTCCGGCAGGACCAGCTGGTACCAGAGCAGATGTGTGTTGCTGATTTTCAGGTGAGGATCTGGAATATTGGTGAGAAAACCCAGAAGCTGAGGGAAGTTCTGAAGGAGCACAGAGGTGCCGTGTCCTGCATCAAGACTAATAAGAACGACAAAGAGGGTGTCACAGCCAGCCTGGACGGAACGTGCGTCATCTGGGATCTTGAGCAAGGCGACAGATTAGTATTGCGAAGGCACTTGGAGTGCTGGTAATATCTGTAGGGTCACTGTGCCCGGTTTGGGACACCACAGAGCGAGGAGGAGGGGAAAAAGAGCATTAAGAGATAAAAACTTCTAGAAAGAACAATCGGGTCAGGGAATGTAGAACCTCCAATTCGAGAAGCTTTTCAGAAAAGCTCAGACAAACCTTTGTCTGCGGTTGTTTTCCTGTGTGGGATCCTGCTTGGCCAAGGTGGAGCGGGTGAGTTCCCAAGTTTGCCACTAGCTCTGTTTTCCAGAACTTTGTGACTCGTGTCGAGCTCTTGCGGATCTGCAGACTTTCTGCACTGGGGTAAGGCCGAGGACACCTTGGCATAGGGAACAGCACCTGGAAAGCATTCTGGGTTTAAACATTTCATTTTGTACGACAGCAGATCAAGAGTCCTACAGGGCAGCTGTGATGGAAACAGAACTGATAGCCTCACGGGCTTCATGGAACCCTGAACTCAGAGCAGTACCTGAGAATATCCAAGGAGAGAGATCTGATGTACAGCACAGGCAGAGACATTCCAGGCAGGCAAAGTTTGGGTTTTGACGCTGTTGCTCTGTCTCATTTTGGGGTGTTTTGCAGGCGTTACGTGAGAAAACAAACGATCCTAGACAACACATTGTTCAAATGCGTGTGTTACCATCGCGGAGAGTACCAGATCATCACCAGTGGAACAGACAGAAAGGTGAGCAAAGCTGCAGGAACTCTGCAGTGCACAACACACGGTCTGGCGCTGGTTCTGGGGTGAAACTCCTGTCCCTGCACAGCAGGTTGTGTCCCAGGGCGGTGCTGAAACCCGTGTGCTGCTCACGGCCAGCTGAGCGCCCCGCTCTGCTCTGCTCTCTAGATTATGTACTGGGAAGTGCTCGATGGCTCCGCAATCAGAGAAGTGCAAGGCTCTCTGTCGAGCTCCATCAACGGGATGGACATCACATCGGACGGGGCGTCCTTTGTCACAGGTGAGTGCGTGGTTGGAGCTGGAGAAAGGAGGTCGTCTTAAGACCAGGAAAAGCAAGGCAGTGAACCAAGGATCTCAGTACAGTGCGAAAAAGCTGAAAAAAGGGGTCAGCTAAAGGGGAAAAGAACATGAATCACCGAAGAAAAATACTGTGGTTCAGGCTGTAGTTCAGACTGGGAAGATGCTGCTGTAGCTCACTGGGATCTGCTGGTGAAGGTCCTGAGCCCTTCACTGGACACTGACCCCAGCAGAACAGAAGCAGTTCTTGCCATAATGCCCAAGAAAACATATCCTGCTCTTCCTAGGAACACCAAAGCGTTCCCCTGCCTGGGAGCGGGGAACAAAAAGCAGCAGAACTCGGTGTATCACAGTATCACAGTATGTTTGGGATGGGAAGGGACCTCAGAAGATCATCCAGTCCAGTCCCCCCATGGAGCAGGAACGCCCAGGTGAGGTCGCACAGGAACATGTCCAGGCGGGTTTTGAATGTCTCCAGGGAAGTAGACTCCACACCCCCCTGGGCAGCCTGTTCAGTGCTCTGGCACCCTCACTGAGAAGAAGTTTCTTCTCAAATTTAAGTGGAACCTCTTGTGTTCCAGCTTGGTCCCATTACCCCTTGTCCTGTCATTGTAATCGTTTGTTCTTCCTCTGTGCCTGACGCAGGTGGTGACGACCATCTGGTGAAGCTGTGGGACTATAAGGAGGGCACGGTGACTCACGTGGGAGTGGGCCACAGCGGCAACATCACCCGCCTCAAGATCTGCCCCGCGAACAAGTACATGGTGAGCGTGAGCGCGGACGGTGCCGTCCTCATCTGGAAACAGCCCAGCTCGGGCTGACAGCCGGTGCCGGAGCTGCTGGGCTGCTGCTTCCCTGGCCGGCCCTGGAAATGCTCTTTTCTTACCACTCAGTTTGTTGTCAATCGTTTGTTCTCTTAGAGTAAACAGTATATTTCTACTCCCTGGTATGCATTTACCAGGTCCTTAGATACCCTTTCTAGCTCAATTTTTTTCAGGGGAGCGAAGAATTTGCTGTTTGTTTTGGATTCATCACTTCCGAAAATCACCTTGGCAGTTGTTGTAACAGTTTGCGTTGTTCCTGCCGCCTTTCCTGCCAGTCTCAGCATCATCTGCCTTGTACGTCTACTCATTTGTGGGCTCTCTCTTGCTTTCACATGGTCTCTCTCTTCTCTGCACTCTCCTGTCTCTTATTTAATGAATAACTTGTTGTTTCAATTCAGTCTGCTGTGTTTAGTGCAGACAGCAGTGCAGGCAGCGGTGCAGACAGGCGTGGAGACAGTGGTGCAGGCAGCGCACAGGCAGCGCACAGGCAGCGCACGGGCAGCGGAACAGGCAGCGGAACAGGCAGCGCACAGGCAGCGCACAGGCAGCGCACAGGCAGCGCACAGGCAGCGCACAGGCAGAGCTGGACCGTGCCCAGTCTCCCAGCCCCACCGGTTCTCCCCAGCTCAGCCCCGGGTACAACCCGCGGCAGTGGGACGGGGTGTCTGAAAGCACATTTCCCCTCGGCCGCACGGGTGTTCCAGCCTGTGCCAAGGGACGGGAGCGGCTCCAATACAGAAAACATTGTCCGATGGCAAAGCCCAGACAGTGGGGACCACGTTTTCCCTTTGTTTTTATTGTTATTGTGATTGGCAGCATGACAATGGATTTCTGCCGGGCCTGGAACAGCTCAGCTCAGACCTGCTCAGGCTTTTTTCTTGAGCTTATCCTGACACCCAAGTGCCTCCCTGGGGCAGAGACTCTTGCCCAGGCAGAGGAGACGTTTCCAACACTGTCCTGTCACCGTGTCTCCCTGATCAAACCAAAACTCTCCGTGTCTTTAATATCCACCCCAGCTGTCTGGTGCCCGAGGCACCGGGACAGTTCGTGCCATAACAAAACGGAATTTTCCAGAATAGCGAGCAAGCGTTTTCCCCCCCTGCTTGCATTGGACGTTTTCATTTTCCCCACCCCAAATTTGCTCCCGAGTCTGCAGCATGCTGCAGCGCCGATGGATGTTGGATTCAGCCTGAACAGGAAGGCATCGCGTTCAGAACGGTTTGAAGGGGGAAGGTTGCACACACGATACTGTTGAAAGGCAGATCAGCATAGCGAGCATTCCTGGCGCCCGCTGCAACCTGCAAACGCTTTGGATTGGAATGGACTGGCGGTACCTGTCAGAAAGGAATCGCTGCCTGCGCCCCGGCGCTTGGGAAGATGCTGCTCAAGAAGAACCCCAGCAGGGTTTTAGGTCCTTGGCTGATGGGAGCTGGTTTTCTTCCCCGCATCAGCGTGGCAGGGCGTTCAGAGGCTCTCGCTGCTGTTACCTGCTGCACTTTGTGGCACATTGCTGGGGACCCGGCAGAGCCACTGGCGTTATCTAACACTTCCTAATTCAGGCAGGTTTGGAGTTTTGGGACGTGCCTGTTTCACTGTCGCATTTTAGACTATTTCCCTTTCCTGTGTCCATCGGGTCTTGCTTTCTACCAACCTCCTTCCAACAAATGCTGGTTTCTGATCTCTCAGTCTGGCTCCTGCATCTTTCACTGTCCGGCTCCCCTCGCTTTTTCTTCAGGCTTTTCCTGCTTTCATTGACAAACTGCTTTGGATTTCTGGTTCCACTCAATCCAGCATTAAGCCCCGCTCAGGTTCCGCTGGCGGCCACCAGCCTGGCATCCCCGGGGAGGTCACTGTGTCCCTGCCACCAACACCCTGCCCCATGGGAGGAGGGATTGTGACATCCAGCAGCACCACCTGGCCCTTCCTCCACCACTTTGCCCCATCTCTTCGGAACCCACATCACCTCCAGCTGCATCCAGGGCCAGGCTTGCAGCACATCCCCATGGCCAGGGTGTCTGTGGGGCAGGGAAGGCGCTGCAGAGCCTGCCTGGCACAGCTGTCCCTTCCGGGGGGAAAGGCAGATGCAGGGATGGAAGAGAGTCCGCAGCACCCACAGCCAAGCTCAGATCCCCTGGGAGCCCCCCCAACATCATCATCAGCCTCTGCAGCTCCCCGGGGAGAGAAGAGCCACACGCCGCAATGGGGCCTCTGCAACACCCCCTGCCCTGCAGCGAGGTGACACTCAGTGGCACCCGTGCCTGGCACAGGGACCTCCTTCCCACTCCATCCCTTGCCAGCCCCTTGGCCCTGGTTAAGGACAGCTCTGCCCGAGATGTGCCCAGGCTCCCGGGCACAGGGCAGCGCTGGGGCTGTTATCTCAGCAGTGCTGGCAGCTGTCAAAGCAACCCGGGCCAGGGTTCACCTCCAGGTTGTTGGCACAGACAGGTGGGTCCCAGCCTCACACGGCTGGACTTGGTTGGGGCTGCGCGTCTCTCAGAGCTGTGTGAAGAACCACACGTTGCCACCGGGTTGCCGTCCAGGGGAGTTGCTGCAGAAACAGCCGGTGCCACATGCGTGGTGCTGTGGGACGGATCCAGCTGGACCATGGGATTGATCCGGTTGAAAAGTGCTTGTCAGAACCAGAGTGGGTTTCCCCTGCTGGCGGCGCTGCAGGTGGGGAGGAGGAGCTGACCCAGTGGCCTCAGCCATCCTGTGTCCCCCCGGGCACATAGGGAAGGCTCAGGGGCTGATCCCTGCGGCGGGGGGAAGGTGACACTGTCCCTCCCCAGCCAAGCTCTGCCGGACCCCAAACGAGCACCCACACGTGGCGCCAGCTGGTGTGGGGTGGGCAGGAGGCAGCCAAAGCCTCCGGGCTGTGCCAGCGCTGGGGTGGCCACCCTTGTTCTGTGGCTCTTTGTGGAGGGAGCTTCGTTAGGTCTCAAAACCTCAGTGTGGAGGGTGCAGAGGTGGCCACTGTGCCACTGTCCCAGCTACGAGCACCCCGAGGTGGCAGGATCAGGGCACCCCACAGCGATGCTGTGACACCCTGGGGTGATGCTGGGGACATCAGGCTGGGGTACCCGCGGTGATGCTGGGGACACCGGGGCAGCCCCCGCTCCCGCTCCCTCGTCCTCCTCGTCCTCGTCCTCCTCCTCCCGTCCCTCTCCCCGCTCGCAGCCCCAGCCCGGGCGGGGGAGGAGCCGGCCGCGCACAAAACCGCCCGGCCGGCCCCTCCGGCCCCGCAGCGGCACCGGCACCGGCGGCGGGGGGTGCCCAGCGCCCGCCCGGGGCCATGAGCGCGCAGGGGCTGCGGAACCACGGGAACACCTGCTGCATGAACGCGGTGGTGCAGTGCCTCAGCGGCACCTCCAGCACCCACCGGCACCTCCAGCACCCACCGGCACCTCCCCCACCCACCGGCACCTCCCGCACCCACCAGCACCTCCCGCACCTACCGGCACCTCCCGCACCTACCGGCATCTCCCGCACCCACCGGCACCTCCCGCACCCACCGCACCCCCTGCCCCGCACATCCCACCTGCACCCTGTGCCCCCCACACTCACTGGGACCCCCTGCTGCTCCCAGCACCCCCAGCTCCCAGCACCCTCTCCTGTGCCACGTCCTCCCCATGGGCCTTGCTCTGCCCTGCCAAATGCCCCCAGCCCCGCTGTCCCTCCAGCCCCACTGCCGTCACCCACCTCCTGCCTTCAGCTGAGCTCTGACCTCCCTTGGGTGGGCGAACTCACTGTCCCGGCCACCCTCAGGGAGCCCAAGAGTGAGCGCCGTGCTGGTCTTGGTGGCGCCACCAGGGGATGGTGCCACCAGGGGATGGTGCCACCAGGGGATGGTGCCACCAGGGGATGGTGCCACCAGGGGGTGGTGCCACCAGGGGATGGCGCCACCAGGGGATGGTGCCATGGGAGCCCAACCCAGTGGCCTCAGGCCCTGTGGCTGAGTGCATGTCACATCCCTGCAGGGCACAGGCCAGTGTGCTGCGGACCTGCATCCATTTTAGGGACAAGGACAGGACAGCACTTTGATCCTGGCGTGGCAGCCCCCTGTGCTCAGGGACACACGCCTGTGGGGTGACATTTCCCCAGGGACTTGCTGCTGCAATTAAACTGCTGCTGCCATGAAACTTTGCAGAGCGCTCAGAGGAGCTGCTGAGGGGCTGGACCTGCCCTGGTCAGGGTTTCTGGCGCTGCTGGGGGAGCTCATTGCCTTTAATTTCCCTGTAGCAAAGTCCCCAGCTCTTGCAGCACTGCGCACAGGATTTCCATGCCCTCTGCTCCCAAACACGCAGGTTTCTTGGGCACAGAGAGGCAAACAAACCCGACCAAACAGAAAAAAACACCCCAAACTTGCAGCCTTTGCTTTGAATTTCCTCCCTTCAGGTGGTTTTCTGCATCTGCCATGAACTGCCACCTGATTTTAGTTTTATTTAACCTGTCTAAACAAGATGTTAAAAATCAGAAGCGAGTGCGTGGCTCATGTTGTTTGAAGGCCATCGGGGGTGGCCTTGCTCCCTCTGCTGCCAGGAGAGCGGGGCTGGGACAGGCGAGGTGGTGGCCAGAGGGGTCTTGGCTCTGGGGGGTCCCGGGGGTGCTGGAGCTCTGAGCCCTGCCCTGACGTGCTGGTTTGTGCTTTCTCTGTTGGCTCTGAGCAGCTGCTGCCAGCCCAGGCTTGGAGACAGGTCCTTGGGGAGCCCAAGCTCTGCCTTTTGGGGAGCTCCATGGGGAGATGGGGGCAGAATGCTCTGGGGAACCCTGTCAGCAGCTGGGGACGCCCTGAGGGGCTGGGGGGAAGGAGGAGAGGAGACAAGGAGGGGGCAGCCTCGGGGAGGGGGAGCTGGCAGGGCTTTGGGTGGAGGGGCAGAGCTTGGCAGGGCAGGCAGCACCCCAGCACTGTGTGGCAGAATGCAAACCCCCCTCCCTCCTTCAGTACGGCACATCTCCCCCTTTTCTCTGCTACTTGAGGCTAACAGCTTCTTTTGTTTGGCCCGGAGCACCCTGGCTCCTGGGCCATTGGGAGAGGGGAGTGCCGAGCCGCTGGGCGCCAGCGGCCAGGGTAAGGCTTCAGGGGCACCCGCAGCCAGTGTGGGGGGTGCAGAGAAGCTTCTAGAGTGCCTACAGTCAGATCTGATCAGATAAAAACGGGACGCTCGTCGAGACCCGGCCCCATTTTGTGAGGGGGTCTCTCGGAGTACGAGCTCAGCCACTGCCGCCAGGAGAGCCCCCTCCCTGGGATGGAGACTCCGCTTGCCTCGCCGCTGTTAGAGTTGAATTGAGTTTTGTGGGCTGGGCTGTGTTTCTGATTCTGTAGACCATATCCAGGATTCCTACCTTATCGTAAAAGCTCTGCAAGTTGTATACGAGCTCATATTGTAGAGAACTGAAAATTAGTCCTGTTAGTTCTCAGTAAGTTCTTATCTTATCTTGAAAGTGCTGAGAAGGTACATTTGCTATCATCCAAGAATTTGTATAATTTTATACGAAGTGCGCATGTGCTGTGACGAAAAGTGGAAAGTACACTAGTGATGAAGAGTACTTACTTCATCCTGAAGACCCCCTGAACGACCACCAGAGGACACTGCGCATGCTTAGAGTAGTTCCAAGGTGTTGCAACTGATATTGTGAAATAATTGTGTAACCTAATGAATATGCAATATACACGTTGTAACTTCAATGAATATGTATGTAACCAAATTGTATAGAATGGTGAAGTTTGAATCAGTGGTCGGAACCAGCTTTGGGTGCGAGCCCCTGGTTTCCCAGCGCTGAAATAAAGCACCGCATATAACTACGCCCGTGGTTCTGTGTCCTGAATGCTGACACCGCCACGGGTGTAAGTAAAACTTCTCGCAGGATTGCGAGTATATTTATACTTTCCGTGCACATATGCACGTATAACTTTCCGCGCTCCATTTGAGCGCGTATAAATTGACCCTCACCGAATCGCGGGTGTATTTTCCTCCCGTGCACATATGCACGAGTAACTTTCCGTGCGCGTTTGCACGCGTACTTTATCTCTTTAAAATAATCCCGCACCGTGTTAGGCAAGTGTGTACTTCTCCGGGACTCAGGGCCAGCTCCGGCATTTGTTTTGAGTGAAGCCCCGTGTGTGCACGCTGTGCACCGCCTGATTGGTTGTATCAGTTGCTGCCCCTCAAATAATTTTCCTCAGCTGATATCCGAACCTTTATTTAAGTCACTTTGGAGTGCTAAAACCCTGTTCCTCGCCGGTTTAATGAAAGTTGTTTTGGACTCTGTTGTCCCTTAAATGAACCTGCGAGGACTCTCCGTGACACACTGCCCTTGGGGGGCTGGTGGGAACCCCCTGGCACGTGGCTCCATCAGGGACATGTCTGGTCCACTCCCCGGTCTCAGCTGCTCCGCTTCAGTTGGAGAGTGCAGAGTGCCAGCTCTGCTGGGCTGAGCATCCCCGGTTTTGGGATGCAGGAGGTTTGCTCAGGGGCTTTCCTCCTGCCTGTGCAGGCAGGGCAGGCAGGGCTGGCAGCTCCCCTGCCCACGGGCCACACTTTTGCTTGGCTGTATGAACAGCCCTTGTCTCTTGTAGGGCCTTGGGTGGCTGGGCTGGCACCGCCGGCATCGCCTGGCTGGGGAAACTGAGCGCCCATCAACTCGAGCTGCCCGGTGCTTTCCTGCGACTGCAAAGCGCTGCGACACGGCGGCTGTGGGCACCCCGGGGCGGGGCACGAAGCTGCTGCGTCCCCCCAGTTCTGGATCCCCCGACCCAGAGCAAAGCGCTCCCCTCCTCCGGCTGCCGACAGCCAGCCCGGCTTCTTGCACAGCCCCCTGGCTCCCCCCTCACCCCGTCCCCCCAGTTAGTGCCAGGGGGTGCTTCTGAAGCCCATGGACACCTCAGCCCCAGCCGGGGTGCAGGATGGGCCTCTGCTGGCTCTGCCCTGGTGCCCACTGGTTTGCTCCCCGTGCTCCCTCTGGGGACCCTGGACACCACTGGATCCACCTGGGCACCCCAAAGCGCCTTTTTAGCACTTATTTTTCTCCTGGAAAAGCAAACACAGGGGGCTTTCTGCCATCCTGCCCCAGGGACCCCCACTCAGACCACACCGGCGCTTGGTTGCCCATCGCCATTTATTGCAGCTGCTGCCTGCTCAGCGCCCGGGGCGGTGGGACCGGGGCCGGGACCCCCGTCCTGCCCGGCTGTCAGGGGGTTGTTTCGCTGCGGGGGGGCTGGATGGGCGGCAGCAGCTTCGGTGCCTGGGTGAGGCGTCCGGGAGATGAGGCTGGTCGGCGCTTCAGCACGGCTAACAGCAGCGGGGAGGCGGTGCCTGGGGGCGAGGGGCAGGGTCAGCCACAGACACCCACCAACAGGGTCCTGCCCCCACCCTGAAGCACACAGGCTGTTGTCCCACACTGCCCAGCACCACCCCCCATGTCCCCCCAGCTCCCTCCAGCTCCACCACAGGGACCGGCTGCCCCAGCAGCCAGTGCTGCCCCCACAGCCCAGCCCAGAGCCCAGACCCCCGTCCAACCCTGCCCAGCTGTGGGCACAGACCCGTCCCCCCAGACAGCGGGGTGTCCTCTGCCCCCCGGTGCCCTGACAGGGCCATACTTTTCTGGCTCCTCGAGGTCGAGGTCTCTGGGGTGGCCGTTGGTGTTGTGGGCAGCTGAGAGCCCCCCATCATGGAGAGCTGCTCGTCCTGCCGCTTCCCATCAGTGCCGTCCTGGCCCGACAGCTGCATCGCGTCCTTCTGGGAAGGGGAGAGCGTGTGACCCAACCACGGGGCCCCGTTCCGCATCCCCCAGCAACCCTCCCCCAGCCAGCTCTCCCCGGGGAAACTGAGGCACAGATCCCCCCGCAGGCTCAGCATCCCCCTCCCCACCTCTGTCATCCCTACCTTGTTGGGGCGGCGGGCGCTGGATGGGGACGGCCGTGGGGTGCTGGGCGGTTGGGGCTGGAAGCGCGGGGGCGTGACGGTGTGTGGGCCCCCGCAGCTCCGCGGAACAGTGGGGTATCTGCACTCGCCCGTCCGCTCCCTGTGGGACAGGACATGGGGGTGCTCAGTGCCCGGCAGGTGGCACCCCATGTGTCACTCGACGCCAGGGAGGGGTCGGGGGGTGCTCCCTGTTCGGGGGGCAGTTACTCACGGTCCAGGCGCCAGCATGTTGAGGGGCCGGTCACAGGACAGGCAATGGAAACCAGGCAGCAGCTGCCTGGAGGGGGGAGAAAAGGGCTGGGGAGCTCCTGGGGGGCACAGCCCCACCTGCACACCAGCCACAAAAAGCCTCTGCACCCGCCCCCCAAGACTGGTTGAGGAGGGCTCCTCCCACACGTGCCCCTCATTGTGCCGCCTCTATCGCTGCGAAGCTGCAGCTGGCAGGAGCACAAGGCACAGCCACTTGCTCAGCATCCCCAGGGGCGCTGCCCACATGGCTCCCACGCCAGGTACCACACCGGCACGAGCCGGGACAGCCAGCAGGAACAGGGCCAGCACTGCCAAAGCCGCCACTGTCCCCATCGCACTCACTTCCTAATCCCAGCGGCATTGTCACGCTCTGCCTGCAGCGCCTGCTCCTGGAGCTGCCCGCTGAGGCTCTTCCACCGCTCCTCCTGCTGCTTCCGGAACGCCCCCAGCTCCCGGCGGTCCAGCTGTGGACGGGTGACACCCTCAGCCAGCTACCCCAGGATGGGACATGGCGGTCCCCGGGGGCACAGCCGGGAGGGGGGACCCTCGCAAGGATGCTGCCTTAGGCTGCCAGGCCCCAAGGTGCCAGTGCTGCGTGGAGGGGACGAGCCCTCACCTTGCAGTCCATCTGTCTCTGCAGCTCTTTCTGGAACTGGAGCCAGCCGTTCTCCTGGCCCGTCACCCGGCTCGTCACCTCCTCCATCATCTTGGTCAGCCGCTCCACGCACGCCTCAAGCTGGCTGCGACTGACTTTGTCAGCCAGCGCGGCTTTGTCTGCTTTCTAGCAACAGGGAAAGGCAGGAGAGCGGTGGGGACAGGATGCAGAGACAACAGGAGAGGGGAAGTGGCTACGTGGTCCTGTTCACCCCATCACCCCCGTGGCGTTGGTCCCACCAGCCGAAGGGACTCGGGGCCACAGAGGGACCTGGCAAGGGACCTGCAGCCAGGCTAGAAATCCTCCCTCCCCCTGGCTGGTTCTGCCAGCCGGCACCCAAGGGACAAGGGGTGTTTGTCACCCTGCCCGGGACACCCTTGACTGGCACCGGGGCCCCTTGAGCCCGTACCTCATCGATTCCCAGCACCAGCAGCTCCTCCTTGTCTGCTTGCTTCTTCTCCAGCCTCCCCAGGGCCTGGGACAGAGCCTTCCAAGGCAGACAGCAGCCCGTGATGCCACGGCAGGGTCGGAGCTGCCCCCGGCCAGCCGAGCACCCCCTGCCTCCCCACCCCATCAGAAACCTCCAGGAAAGGCATGGGGAAGCTGTGCAGGGCTGCGAGCAGGGTGGCAGGGGGACAGACCCCTTGGGGTCCCAGCCTGGGCTCTGCCTGCGCGTTACAGCCACCCACCTTGACGTCATTCTGCTCCTGCTGGCGATCCTGCTGCAGGTTTGCAAGGTCCGAGCTCAACTTCTCGTAGCCTTTTTGGAGCTGCACGATGCTGTTCTGGAGGCACTTGAGCTGCTCGTCCTGCTGCAGGGACTAAGAGGACAAGGTGGTGCTGAGCAAGGGGGTGGCTGCCCCACGGGGGCAGACCCAGGGTATTTTGGCTGATGGCCACGGGCCCTCAGTGCAAGCAGGACATTTGCTCCAAGGCTTTAATTCCCTTCCGTGCTGCTGACTCCGACAAGCCAATTAGGGGGGCAGCGAGGGGCTCCCCCACGTTAGAGCAAAGCAGAAATGCCTGGGGGGTCCTGGCAGCTCAAGCCCCCTACACCGCATCTCCTTACCTGTCTCCTCCACTTTGGATAACTGTCCACCTTGCCGCCCGCCTTCTGGGCCAGGGACTCCACCTGCTCCTCGAGCTTCTCGCAGCGCTGGAGGAGCTTCCCCAGCAGCACCCTGGTGTCCGGGCTGCAGAAGTGGCACCCTGCGTGCTCGTGTCCCCCGCTCTGCACCGTCGCCCTCGGCTCGTCCGACTGCTGGCAGGGGAGGAGGAATCAGCTCTGAGCCGGGCTGGATGCCGCCCACAAGCCCAGGTGCCGTGGAGGCTCCATGGCCCCATCCAGCCAGGGGACGTGGCCGGGACCCCGCCAGGACTCCCCCCGAGCCAGCGGGGGCTGGGAGCGCTGCCCCCGGGCCTCACCTCTGCCTGCAGCTGCTGCGCTGTCTCCATCACCAACTTATTCACGTACTTGGCCGCAAACTGCTCCAGCTCGGCCTGGGTCGGCTCCGGCTGCTTCCCCAGCTCCTTCCGCTCTGCCTTGACCTTCTGTCCCTTGGGCCTGGCCAGCGAGATGGGGGCAGGGGCAGGCTTAGCCTTCGTGGGGGTGTCCCTCGGCCCCCAAACTGGGATGCTCCCAGACCCCAGGATCCCTCGCAGCCCTGCGGGGTAGGAAACCCTCTCCCATCCTTTTACCGTGGCTGTCGGGTCATCTGGCCGCTGCCGGCTGCTTTTCTGCCGGCTCCAGCCCCCCTCGTCTTTCTGGGAGCATCCTCCACCTTGCTGATCTGGGAACGGCAGTGGGGGCGGTGAGGGCACAGCCCCCTGTGTCATTCCGGCACGGGCACCCTTCGGCTGCCCCCTCCCTGCCCAAACTGGCATCCCCGCAGCCCCTCGGGGACTGCTGCCGGCTCACCTTCTCCTCCTCCCCGTGCAGGGCCCTGGCCATGTCTTGTAGGAAGGACACCTGGCACCTGAGGTCGGCCAGGATGCTGGTGATGCTCTCCCGGCCTAGAGGGACATGGTGCAAGGGGATGTGCTGTCGGTGAGGGGGTCTCTGAGCATGACGAGCCCCTGACCCAGGGTGACCCCACGCCAAACAACCCCCGCCAGTCCTCCCGTGCTCTCACCTCCCTTCGGGAAGAGCCGGCGCAAGTTCTCAAGATCCGCATGTTCTGCTTTGGTAGATTTAAGCTGCTCCACCTGCTCCTTCAGACCAGTGCAGAGGTGGCCGAGCTGCCCAACCTGCGAGAGAACCTCCCGCATCTCCGACTCGTAGCTGGAGGTGCTGGTGGAGCCCCAGGGCTTGGCCGGCTCTTGGGCATCCCCTGGGATGGTGGCTTGGGAGCTGGAGGACCCAGGCTGCACCCCAGGGGTGCTGGTGTGGGTCCCAGGGGATCCTGGCTGCACCCCCGAGGTGCTGGCCTGGGCATCAGGGGCCCCTGGCTGTGTCCCCAGGCAGGTCCTGGCCTGGGTGCCCCGTGATCCTGGTTCCAGCCCGGAGGTGCTGGCCTGGGTGCCCCGGGATCCTGCCTGCATCCCCGGGGTGGTGGCGCCGGCACCAATAGACCTCGTGTGATCAGAGGGAGCGCCTGACAACTTCACAGGGGTCGCTGGTTCCCCCTGTGTCCCTGCTCGCATCCCCGGGGAGCCAGACCCTGCAGTCCCCTTGCCGGTCTCCATCCCAGGCCGTGTCCCACGTCCCTTCGGCCCCAGTGCTGAGCTCTTCCTGGCCTGGCTGTCCATGGCCACCTGGGTGGGCTCAGCAGGGGCAGACTGGCCCCCACCGCCCTCCTGGGAAGAAGAGGCAAAGGGCAGCACGTTTACTGGCAGCTGGGCAGCCGTGAGGACAGACCCCAGAACCCCCCGCCATGTCCCCAGTCCCTGTCCCCAAACCACCATCTCACAGGGCCAAACTCGTGTTGAACATGAGAGCCCAAATGCAAAGGGATCACGGGGTCAGCCCAGCCATGGAGCTGGGGGGATGGGACACCCAGGGATGGGACCCGCAGCATCACTGCCCAGCACCCCAGCCCACAGGCTGTGCCCCGAGGCAGGAGGGCTGGTGTCCCCGAGGGAGCGGGGGACGCAGCCGCCTCCTGTCCCTGCGCAGCCCGGCAGCGTCCTGGGGCTTCCCCTGGAGCTGGGCGAGGAGAGGGACACCCGTTCAGATGTGGGAGCGGGATTTAAAGAGTATCCCCAAATGAACTGGGGCAGGAGACAGAGGGACGCTGGGCAGGGCTGTGCCTGGGGGCCGTGGCTGAATTGCAGGGGCAGAGCTTTATCTCCCCTCCTCCCCTCCCCTGGATCTGTTTTGAGGGCTCTCTAGTTCAAAAGTGCCTTAGCAACTCCTGGGACACCCTTCCCACTCTTCCCTCCTGCTGCCCTTCACGCTGCTGACACCGATGGCCGTGGGGCACGGGCACAGTGTGACAGGGCAGCAGGAGCGGGGAGGGACGAGGGCCCAGCTCCCTCCCGGGGCACCAGGGGATGCTCACCAGGCCAAGCGTCTCCTGGATCTCCTGGATGTCCTCGGCCAGGCCGGAATGCGCCTCCTGCAGGGCATGCATGTCCTCTGCCAGGCCGACATGCGCCTCCTTCATCTCCTGGATGTCCTGTGCCATTCCAGAATGCGCCTTCTGCATGGCCTCCTGCATCTCCCGCATGTCCTGTGCCATGCCAGAGTGCGCCTTCTGCATGGCCTCTTGCATCTCACGCATGTCCTCTGCCATGCCAGAGTGCGCCTTCTGCATGGCCCGCATGTCCTCTGCCAGGCCGCACTGCGCCTCCTTAAACTTGTTGATCTCCTCCCACAGGTGCTGGAGCGAAGCCCTTTTCTGGGAGAGCGGGTGGGGGGTGAGCCCAGGGGAGGGTCCCTGGGGACCTGGGCCCCGCTGTGCTCTGCTGCGGGAGCTCGGGCTTAACCCAGCCCTTGGGCTGAGGGCGGCACGACGGCAGCGCGGAGCCCGGAGGAGGGGGCGTCTCGTGGGGGAGCACCCAGGGACCAGCAAGAGCATCTACCTTGGAGACGGCTCTCTCCTCCTCTTCGGTTGTTGTTGGCATCAGCTCCTTGGCCATGGAGGAGACCTCGGAGTTGCTCCCGGTCCCCTCCAGCTGCTCCTCTGGTTTCCAGAGCTGCTGTCCTGTGCCCAGGGCTCCGTCCTCCTCCTTCTCCTGGCCAGGCTGGTCCTTGCTGTCCTGGTCCTTTGCCAGGCCGGGGGCCGGGCTCTGCCCTGGCTCCAGGACAGACAGCTGCTGCTGGCCCAGCTGCCCGATGATGGCCTCGAGCAACTTGTGAAGCGCCACGAAGTCAACAACCCCCAAATTGGGTGTCCCGATGGCGGCGTTCAGCATCTCCAGCAGACCCAGTGTGGCCATCGCTGCTGCTCTGCCGGAAAACACGGAGCCTGATGTGGGAAGACGGGAGCTTTTCTGTCCGGAGGTGATCTTGGAGGGATGGGCAGCCAGCAGCCTTTCTCCTGCTCCTTCTTGCCACAGAAAGCGATCAGTCACCAAAACAGATCCAAGTGCCGAAAGCAATCCGAGTGATGAAAGCGATCCAGTCACCAAAGTGATCCGAGTGCCGAAAGTGATCAAACCACCAAAAGCGGTTCAACCGCCAAAAGCGATTCCACCACCAAAAGTGATCCCACCACCAGAAGTGATGCAACCACCAAAAGCGATCAAACCACCAAAAGTGATGCAACCACCAGTAGTGATCCCACCACCAAAAGCGATCCAACTGCCAAAATGAGTCCACCACCACAGTGATCCCACCACGGCAAGTGATCCCACCACGGCCAGTGACCAAATGGGCGAGGGGCACAGGTGACAGGGGACAATATAGTGTCTCTGTTGCCCGGCAACAGCCGCCCCAGGAGCCAGCGGGCGCCGCCCTGGTCCTTTGTGATGAAGTCACCCACGGGATGGGAGATGCTGAGGCTCCCTCCTGCCTTTCCCACTTTACCACCCACAATGCAGCTGGTGACACCTCAAATGTTGTGGCAGGTCACTGCAGCCCGTGCCCAGATTCAAAAGACAATCGCACAGGTCACGGGGAATGAAATCTCATTTCACTGAATTAAACACCCTCAGTTTTAATTGCAGAGAGAATGGCTTTATCCGTGTTGTGAACTAAATCAAACTCTCCCGACGTTTCACCCTTTCCTTTCCCCACGGCACAGTTGGCCTCGGAGGCGATTCCCCTTGGTGGCAGATGTGCAGCGACTGGCTCACGAGTGCACCAGCACTGGGAACCTGGGCTGAAAACAAGGTCAAAGTGCCTGGTTTAGGACGCCTTTCCCTGCGGTTCATCAAGCAGAAGGATGTCTTTTGAGAGGGAGCTGTTCTGAAGGGATTTCTTCTGCCTCTCTTGACCGTTGGCACGAGCCAGCGGCTGCCGACCAGGAAATGTGCTCATCGCTTGCTCCCTCATGAACACTGTCCTGGCCTTTGCAGCTAGAACGACATAAACCAGAGTATGTTTCCTGTCACCTCTGCAAGAAGGTGGTTCAAATGCAAAGGCTGATCTTGCCTGTAAGCAGCACGAACTGCTCTAGAGACAGCTCTTTGCTGGGGATGGAGCTGCGAGAGAGGTTCTCCAGCTGGCACGGCTGCCTCCCTTTTGAAACACGGGCCATCTTTTGCTGGCATTCCCGTCCCTCAGCCTGATGGCTCTGACATCTCCTCTGATGCTTCAGAAACGCTGCTGCTATCTACACAGCCATTGCAAGATCCTTTTGCACGGAGAACTGAAGCTGCTCCATAGCTGAAAGGGAGACCCCAACACAGAAAGCAGGGCTGCCATGATTCCTCTGAGAGTGAACCCCACATCCCAAAGAAAGCCGGTCCTTGGAGATGGCCAAGTTTGGAGCAGCGCTGTCACACGTGAGCTGCGAGTCACACAAGGAAGAGTTCCAGAGGACGGAGCGTGTCCCCAGATGGCTTTTGCCAGCGCTGACTGAGGAAGAGGCGTCCTGTCCAGGGACCTCTGCACAGACATCTCCAGGCAGAGCAAGACACTGGGGGGCAACAGCCCCTCTCAAACCCCAGTTTTGCACCCCAAGTGGCCGCACGGCAATGGGCAAGCCTTCATCCCGGGCCAGAGATGCTGGCTCCAGAAGTCATGGCTTGCTCGCGGGAGGGCCTTTTTGTGTCAGAACCTCCTGTGTTTCGCCACGCATTTTTTACCGTCAATGACTTTCATTTCTTTTCCCTCTACACTCTCCTCCGGTTTTGCCGTGGAGAGCAGATGCCAACAGTCTATTCCAGCCTTACGGGATCTTGCAGACTTCTCCTTTGCTGTCTGTGGTGCTGGTGATTGCCTTCTGCTGCCCCTGGTTCATGTTGAAGACTAATTCCTGGCAGACGTGGTTGGTGCTGCTGAGCAACACTCTTGGCTTTGTGCTAGTGCTCAGTAGGACACCGACAAGAAAGCAGGTGTCAAAAACCTCTCGGTTCTTGTGTTGAATGGTGTAGTGTATCCAGGAGTCTATTCCAGCAACCTTAATTGCGGTTAATGTGGTTAAGAGTACTTGATAGGGTCCGTCCCAACGTTCTTTTAAAGTTCCTTTATTCCAGGTTCTTGTATACACCGTGTCTCCATGCTCTGTATCATGTACCGGATTCTCAAGTGCTAGTGGGCAATTCCACACTAGTGCGGATCTGAGTTGATTCAGTGTCCTGCCGAGAGGCAACTCATAATTGTAGAAATCCTGATTACCTTTTACATGTACACTTGGATCTGGATCTGGTGCTTCATATGGCTTGCCATACAGAATTCCGTATGGACTTACTGACATTCCGCTCCTAGGTTTAATTCTAATACACAACACCACTATTGGCAGGGCCTGAGCCCATTGAATTTTTGCTTCCTGACAAATCTTGCTAAGTTGCCTTTTTAGGATCTATAGGGCATGCCTGAGATTTGCATGCCTTGGACTACTGGATGTATTAACCGAATAAAGCACAGGATCACACACGGCACAAACAGTAAACCCAGAAATGCACATGCTATCACGAACCCTGTTTTCTCCCACCAGGCTACCATTTCCAGACCAATATCCATTAGGTGGACCTGGGTACCAAGTGGGAGCAATAGAGGTATTTGATGAATTTACCCGCGACACTAGCTTACAAGAGGTTCATCCGATGTATCAGTCATTTGAGACCCCCCACATATCCAGCATGAGGTGACATTGAATTCCTGGCTATTTTCCATAAGATCTATAAGCAGGGTTTTCCCTCCTGTGGGTAATTGTAATCCCTTGTCTTTTTGCCTTATTTCTTCTCACCAATCTTTGCTTTTCTGTAGTGGCAGAGCCCCCCCGCCCCGGGGGGATGGGGCTGTCGCCAGCCTGGCTGAGAGGTGAAGCCAGAGACAGAAGAAACTAAAGGAGCGTTGTTGTAAGGCGCGTGGACAGGGCAGCTTTGCTATAGAGCCAGCCCGCTCCGGCAATAAAGCGAACTCTGTGAACATCACATTGCTGTGTCAGGTTCCGTGTCTCGCGTGGAAAGAGCAACATTTTGGTGACCCCGACGTGATACTTCGTATCGAAGCAAGATCGTTGGGACGTGAAGACGCCAGGAAAGGCACCTGGAGGGCGAAGTTAGCCCTGCGCTTGAAGAACAGCGGAAAGCAGGCCTGCGGAGAAGCAGGTGGCGTGGGAAACACGGCATCCGCGGAAGAAAAAATCATAATGCAGAGTATTCTGCAGCTGGCTGCACGAACAGGAAGGTATTTTGAAACAGACGCGTTAAAGCGCCTGCTGCGATTCGCCCAGCGGAAGGCGTGTGTCCCCTTCGACGACGGATTTTTTTCTCCCGGTACACGGGAGGACACAGGGACCGAACTGTGGGACGCGGTCACAAGGGGCAGCCGCGAGGCTCGCGACCTCGCCGGGCCGTGGCGGGAGGTCAGGCGGCTGATGCAGGAGGTCTCAGCGGAGCCGGAGCTGTGTGCCGTCCCCCCGGAGCCGCCCGCCGCGAGCTGCCCCCCCTCCGAGGACTCTGAACAATCGATACCGCTGGTATGTCCCGTGTCAGATCTGGATTTCTGGGGCGGAGAGCAAATTATACCCTCTGCGCCCTTTGAGCCATCGCCTGCCTGCGACGAGCAACGGCAGCAACCAGCAAGGTTCAACGAGCCCGGACAGGTTAATCCAGCTGAAGTGCCGTTGCCGGAGGACCCGGTGGAGCACAAGAATGCAGCACCGCAGAATCGCCCTGGCTTCCAGGAGGAGAGTGTGGGAAACTACAGCGGGTCTGTGGAATCCTTGTCAGAAAATATGGGAGCAGAGATCAGCCTTGAAGATATTAAGATTTACCCTTGAGAAGGATGGGAGTAAAGGAGTATCCGGAGATATGGAGTTGTACCCGTGAGAAAGGAGAGATGTACCCGTGAGAGAGAAGGGGATAGAAGAATAACATGGATGACAGCAAAATTAACCAGTGAGATGTTAGTGCTGTAACTTGTAACCAATAGTGAAAAGACACATGAACTGGTAGAATTGTATAAAAATGCACTTATAGCAATCAATAGCATCCATTCCTTTCATCTTGAAAGAACTCGGTCCATGTCGCTTGTCCGTCTCAACCGCGACAGGAGAGCCACGTGCAGAGCCCGAAGGACTTACTGAGACGGCAGGAGAGCCAGATGCAAGAAGTTCTAGACGCCGTGAGGCGACTAGATGGCGGTAACAGTAAAACTTTGTGGTTAAGAGCATATCAAAAGGCGTCAGATGCGATGAAGGACGGGCTGGAGGCAACTGGCAGGGGATGTGAAAAACGGGGAAAACAGGAAAGGGAGGGGGCGGAATTAGACCTCACTCCTGAGGAGCTCCGTATTAAAAGGGAGCGAACACAAAAATGGGCTAGACAATGTGTTGAAGGTGGGATGTGGTCCGTAAGAGGAGCAGATGAATATTTGAGATCGTGGTATGGAAAAGGGCTGGAGACTGGGTCAGATGGGTTTGCAAATGCGCGTCGACTTACTGATCCACAGGGAAGCACAAGGGAATTGTATAGCAGTGATAGTAATGATAATCCAAGGGTTTTGCAGCAAACGCAAGGGCTTGCTCTGGCAGCAGTGAGTTACCCAATATAGGTAACCCTGTGCCACCCTATTCTACAATAAAGCAGGATCCTGGGGAACCATATATGAAGTTTGTGGACCGTTTAAAAGAAGCTATAGATGCTTCTCCTAACCTGATTCCAGAGGCAAAAGCTGCTGTGGGGAAAGATTTGGCCATGATGAATGCAAACACCCAATGCCAACAGATATGAGCCGCTTTGGGAAAAACGGCTTCTCTAGCAGAGATGGTGGAAGCTTGCACACGGGTACCGATCACGCAACAGGAGGTAGAAAAGGCAAAACTACATGCTCAAGCCCACGCTGCGGCCTTGGCTGCAGCACTTAAGCCTGCGATGAAAGGCCGAAGCCCTTCTGTCCTGGTTTTGTTAAAAACCAGTTTCTCTTTTAGTGATTTTTCCTGTCAGCTAAAGCTTCATATTAACTGCATTTTCCTGGAGAACCAGACACATGTTTTGGCAAAACTAGCAATGGAATGCTAACTTGTTGATAAGCACGGATGGACATCTCGCAATGCATTGCAAATGCATTTTTCTCTGTTCCTGTACAGCAGAGTGCAGGCCGCAGTTCGCTTTCACCTGGGGGGGCATCCAGTACACGTGGAATCGCTTGCCCCAGGGGGGGAAACGCAGTCCTACCATCTGCCATGGGCTGATCCAGACCACGCTGGAGCAAGGTAAAGCTCCAGAACACCTGCAATATATTGACGACATCATCGTATGGGGCGACACAGCGAAAGAAGTCTTCGAGAAAGGTGAGAGAATAATTCACAGCGAAAGAAGTCTTCGAGAAAGGTGAGAGAATAATTCAGATTCTTTTGGATGCTGGTTTTGCCATAAAATGAAGCAAGGTCAAGGGACCTGCCCGAGAGATCCAGTTTTAGGAATAAAATGGCAAGACGGCCGTCGTCAGATCCCAATGGATGTGATCAACAAAACCGCAGCAATGTCTCCACCTACTAATAAAAAGGAGACACAGACTTTCTTGGGCGTTGTAGGTTTTTGGAGAATGCATATTCCTGACTACAGCCAGATTGTGAGCCCTCTCTATCGAGTGACTCGTAAAAAGAACCAGTTTGAGTGGGGCCATGAACAACGACAAGCCTTTGAACAAATGAAGCGTGAGATAACTCATGCGGTGGCCCTTGGACCAGTTCGGACTGGACTAGATGTTAAAAATGTGCTCTACACTGCAGCCGGAGATAATGGACTTACCTGGAGCCTCAGAAAGCACCAGGAGAAACCCGAGGTCGACCCTTAGGTTTTTGGAGTCGAGGATACAAAGGATCTGAGGCCAACTATACTCCAACTGAAAAAGAGATACTAGCAGCATAGGAAGGAGTTCGAGCTGCTTCAGAAGTGATCGGTACTGAAGCACAGCTCCTCCTGGCACCTCGACTGCCGGTGCTGAGCTGCATGTTCAAAGGGACGGTTCCCTCTCCACATCATGCAACCGAAGTTACGTGGAGTAAATGGATTGCATTGATCACGCAACGAGCTCGAATTGGAAATCCCAATCGCCCAGGGAGCTTAGAAGTGATTACAGACTGGCCAGAAAGCAAAGACTTTGGGATGTCTCCAGATGAGGAGGAGGTAACACGTGCTGAAGAAGCACCACCGTATAATACTCTGGTAAGAGTATAACAGACTGATAAGCAGTGTGCACTGTTCACAGATGGATCCTGTCGTCTTGTAGGAAAACATCGAAGGCGGAAAGCTGCTGTGTGGAGTCCCACACGACAAGTTACAGAAGCCACTGAAGGACAAGGTGAATCTAGTCAATTTGCAGAAGTGAAAGCCATCCAGCTGGCTTTGGACATTGCTGAACGAGAGAAGTGGCCAATACTTTATCTCTATACTGACTCATGGATGGTGGCAAATGCCTTGTGGGGGTGGCTACAGCAATGGAAGAGAAGCAACTGGCAGCGCAGAGGTGAACCCATTTGGGCTGCCACACTGTGGCAAGACATTGCTGCTCGGCTAGAGAGCCTGCCTGTGAAAGTTCGGCATGTAGATGCTCATGTGCCTAAAGGTCGAGCCACCGAGGAACATCTAAACCACCAACAAGCAGATCAAGCTGCTAAGATTAAAGTAGCTGAGGTGGACTTGGATTGGCAACATAAAGGTGAACTTTTCCTAGCCCAATGGGCCCATGATGCTTCAGGGCATCAAGGTAGAGATGCAACATATAAATGGGCTCGCGATCGAGGGGTGGATTTAACTATGGACACTATTTCACAGGTTATTCATGAATGTGAGACTTGCGCCGAAATCAAACAAGCGAAACGGTTAAAGCCTGTACGGTATGGGGGGCGATGGTTAAAGTATAAGTATGGAGAAGCTTGGCAGATTGATTATATTACACTTCCACAAACACGTCAAGGTAAGCGTTATGTACTTACAATGGTGGAAGCAACCACTGGATGGTTGGAAACATATGCCGTACCTCATGTTACAGCCCGAAATACCATCTTGGGGCTTGAAAAGCAAGTCCTTGGTGACACGGTACGCCAGAAAGAATTGAATCAGACAACGGTACTCATTTCAAAAACAGTATTATAGACAATTGGGCCAAAGAACATGGTATTGAGTGGGTATATCATATTCCATATCACGCACCAGCCTCTGGGAAAATTGAAACGTACAATGGTTTGTTAAAACTGCACTAAAGGCACTTGGTGGTGGAACCTTTGAAAACTGGGATTCACATTTAGCAAAAGCCACTTGGTTGGTCAACACCAGGGGATCAACTAATGGAGCTGGACCTGCCCAATCAGAGATTCTATGGACTGTAGGAGATAAAGTCCCTGTAGTACACATGATATCATGTTAGGAAAGGCAGTCTGGGTTAATCCTGGCTCAGCAAATTCAAGCCCATTTGCGGGATTGTTTTTGCCCAGGGACCTGGCAGCACCTGGTGGGTGATGCTTAAGGATGGAGAAGTTCGGTGTGTACCCCAAGGGGATTTGAGTTTAGGTGAAAATATGCAATACTGAACTGCATGATGTGAATTGCCATGCTAACAGTGTTTAATAAGTGTTTTTCAGACCAAAACAGTGATGATGAAAGCAGAGCTAGCTTCTTCGAGTGGCGCCTGGCAACTTCTTCGAAGTTGATGTCTTTAACCCACAAACAGTGGTCATGAGATGCACTTGTACCATTTTTCCTGCCCTGGGAGACTGTCGTGACAAAATGAACTTAATGAACTTTTCAAAGGATGGTCCACTGATTAATTACTCCTGTGTATATATGTACATATGTATATATATATATAGTAGTAGTGAGTAATTAGATTGTATTGATAAGGTTTAAGTATTCAGTGAATGGCATATTATAAGGGGTGGAATGTCCTGGTTTTGTTAAAAACAAGTTTCTCTTTCAGTGAATTTGCCTGTCAGCTAAAGCTTCACATTAACTGTATTTTCCTGGAGAACCAGACACATGTTTTGGTAAACCTAGCAATGGAATGCAAACTTATTGATAAGCACGGATGGACATCTCGCGAGAGGGGCGACGAGAAACAAGTGACCAAGAAACTGACCAACTGTGTATAACATTCGATTCACGTGAATACTTCATATAAAAGTGGGAGATCATGAGGATCTCGTCCCTTTTCCCTTTTGCCTTTGCTTTTCCCTTCTGCTTATGGCCGACATTAGGAGAGGACCTTGCTAGTCGTCCCTGCGAACTGAGGCCAGTGACAGACTGAATCCAGCTCCGGTTGGCTGCAGAGTCCAGTCCAGGACTTTGGTTGCCGGCTCTGCAGTTGCTGAGACTTGCAAGATTGGTTTTGTATATTTTGTATTATTTTCTCTATTCTTATTAGTAGCATTAGTAAAACATCTTTAATTTTTCCAACTCTCTTCTCTCTGTCCTTCTTGCCCTCCCGATCGCCTGTCCTGAGTGGGAAAAGGGGAGAGGGAGGGGCACAAGGGGGAAGTGGGTGGGGGAGGGGGTTAACAATACATCTGCCAGGGTTTTATTGTCACCCCGCAATCTTAACCCTCGACAACATGAGACCTTAATAAAGCAAACCCTGGAGGCATTAAGAGGGGCCAAACAGATTGCAGTAGTTTACGTAAAGGGCCATCGGAAGGGAACTTCCACGCAAGTAAGAGGAAATAATTTAGCCGACGAAGAAGCTAAGAAAGCTGCGCTACTGGCAATAAAAGCAGTCGAACAGGATCCTGTACAAACTAAGTATGCTATGAGATTTACAAATCAGGAAAAGGAGAAATTGGGGCAAATGGGAATAGTCGAACGAGAGGGGAAGTGGTGGCTACCGGATGAGAGAGAAATGCTGCCGAAAGGAGCAGCTTGGTGAGTTTTAAGAGAATTTCATAGGCAAACCCATTGGGGAGTACAGGCCCTGGTAGATCAGTTCACTAATAAATATATGACCCTGGGAGTGTATGATTTAGCAAAAAGAATCGTTGGAGAATGTTTAACCTGTCAAAGGATAAATAAACAGTGTCTTAGGGAAAGAGTCCCTGGGGGGAGGCAACTGGCCAAGAAGCCATTTGAAAGGATTCAGGTAGACTTTACGGAATTACCGAAGGTAGGCAGGTATAAGTGTCTCCTAGTTTTGGTAGATCACCTAAATCACTTTGTCGAAGCCTTTCCGGTAGTTCGGGGCACTGCGAGGACAGTAGTAAAATATTATTAGAGCATATCATACCTAGATATGGGATCATGTCAGTTATTGATTCGGACAGAGGACCCCATTTTACTTCCAAAATAATTAGAGAAACGTTAGAAGCTCTGGGAACCAAGTGGGAGTATCATACTCCTTGGCACCCCCAGAGCTCAGGAAAAGTTGAAAGGATGAACGGAGAAATTAAAAAGCACCTGACCAAATTAATGATAGAAACCAGAATGAGCTGGGTGAAGTGCCGCCCCTTAGCCCTCTTGAACATAAGGACACAACCGAGGGCCGATACAGGACTTTCCTCCTTTGAAATGTTATATGGAATGCCCTATGATTTGGAGAAGCCAATCGAACACCCTAAAGTGGAAGAAAAGATGTTACAAGAATATCTTATAGAACTCATGAGAAGGAGGCAAGAACTGTTAAAGCGAGGCCTGGTGGTTCAAAGACCACCTTTAGATGTAGCAATACATAGTATTAAGCCGGGAGATCAAGCACTCGTAAAAACATGGAAGGAATCATCGTTAACCCCTCGCTGGGAGGGACCTTTCCTTGTTTTACTCACCACAGATACCGCAGTCCGCGCCGCAGAAAGAGGATGGACACACGCTAGTCGAGTAAAAGGTCCTATCCTACATACAGACTGGGAAGTCACCGGGGAACCGGATGAGTTGAAGCTGACCTTCAGGAGGAAACAGACACGTGACGTATAGCCGTAGATACTAAGCTTCTTATGGACAACTGTAAGGAATTGCGGAAGTTACATATCGCATGTCCTGTATGCAAACAATGTAATCCTTGGGTATGTCGTGTGTGTAGCGGGTGCGGGATACAGCAGTGGGAAAAGTTTCCTTATGTTGAACGGTGGTGTGATGAGTGTTTGGGAAAAACCATAAATACTGTGGAAATACTCTGGAAATTACTGGACGGGAAAATTGGCCTAGATACGGACATTATAGAAGAGATTGGTACAGAACTGTTGCACAGTTAGGAGAGAAACTTATAGTTAAGAACATAGAGTGTAGTAAAAATATTCAGTACTTTCTGTATGACCCGTAAGTCCAGACATTTGGGAAATAACCAAGAGGAAGTGTAAGAAGCGTTTAGTAAAAATACGGGAATGTTCCAGACCCTGTGAGGATTCAGGACAGTGGCCAAAACCTGGTATTCAAAATAGCCCTATTGGGTTGAGTATTGGAAAGTGGGTTGTGACAGAACAAGGAGAGGATTCAGGAGGCAGTCCCCTGAAGACTACAACTGCTGCCGAGAAGAAAACTTACCCGGCTACTCTGAAGCAACAGAGTAGGCCCAGGGCAAGGCAGAGGGGTATCCTTGTGGGGATTGGCAAGTGCCTCCGAAGACTCCTAAAATAAAGCAGCTCCGTTAAGCAGAACAACCCTCAACAAAATGAACCTCCACTGGCTGATTTTCAGCCAACCAGGGGCCGGGTCGCTCTCCCTAATCCTCCTTACCTTACCGGTAATAATAGCAATAAAGCAGGGGAGTTCTCACCAACCTTTTAAATGGACCCTCTATCGATGGGAGGACCAAACGATCATACAACAACAGAGCACATCAGGGTCACCTTCTTTTACTGCAACCTTCTGCCAATTAGTTCAGATTGAGCCATGCCTTAACAAAATGGGGTTTTATATGTGCCCCAGCACAGGGCCCTCGTATTGTAATACCCCAGGACACTATTACTGCGCTCACTGGGGGTGTGAAACAACTGCCTCAAGCTGGCCAATTCCTCCGGCAAATACTGATAAGTTCTTAAGGGTTGGATGGGGACCTGTAGGATGCATTCCTCCTTCGGGAGTCGTGAACCAAGGCCGCCGACTAAAACTCGGTTATCCTCGCAACCGAAACGAGCGGGACAGTGATGGCGAGTATGAATATATATTCCTTAACATAACAAACCCTGAACATAGTGGATGGCTTGTTGGGAAAACCTGGGGAATGCGGTATTATTAACCGGGTGATGATAGGGGAGGCATGTTCTTCATAAAGAAGGAAGAAGTTAAACCGACCCCTCGAGCGATAGGTCCCAATCCAGTAGTAAAATCCCCTCCCCCTCTGGGTAAGGAGACAAGGACAGTAGAGAAGGAGAATATAAGAGTAAAAGAAGAAACTGTCCAACTTAACCACTGGTTGCTGGTTGTGTTATAACATTAATCCACCCTTTTATGAAGCTATAGGGGATAATCGTCGGTATACCATAAACAAGGAGTCTGTGCCTATTCAATGTCCTTGGGAAAAGCAGAAAAGAGGGATAACTATGCAACATGTAACTGGGATAGGGACTTGTATAGGGAAAGTACCAAACTCCAAGAGACCACTTTGTGGGAATATCGTACCGAGCCTTAACGAAACCACAGGATATATTATTCCCCCGAATGGAACAAAATGGATATGTTCTAGGACGGGACTTACTCCATGTGTGTCTTTAAAGGTGTTCAACAGTTCCCGAGAGTATTGCATGTTAGTTACCATCATCCCAAGGATATTGGATCATCAAGAAAATGTAATGTATGATATTTGGGATACAGGACTCCATCGTACCAAACGGGAACCCATGACAGCCATTACTATAGCCACGTTGCTAGGGTTAGGGGCAGCCGGAGCAGGAACAGGGAGAGCTTCACTTGTTCAACAAAATCAAGGATTCAATTCCTTGAAGACTGCGATAGATGAGGACCTAGAGAGAATTGAAAACTCCATAACCGCCTTAGAGAGATCTCTAACCTCGCTATCTGAAGTGCTGTGGCAAAACAGGAGAGGGATGGATCTCCTTTTCTTACAGCAAGGTGGACTATGCGCAGCCTTGAAGGAAGAGTGTTGTTTTTATGCAGATCACACAGGGGTAGTCCGAGACTCGATGGTGAAATTAAGGGAGAGCCTGAAACAGAGAAAAAGGGAAAGAGAAGCTGCAAAAGGGTGGTACGAGTCTTGGTTTATTCAGTCCCCGTGGCTAACTACATTGCTATCCACAGTAGCTGGACCCTTGATGATATTATTACTCACCCTAACCTTTGGACCCTGTGTCCTAAATCGACTTATTGGACTAGTTAAAAACCGTGTAGAGTGGGTACACCTTATGCTGCTACAGAAACATGGAACTGATGAAGAAGCTGAAATGACCTTACTAGCCCGAAAAGCGGTAACTCGATTTGATCAACAAATAAATGAGTAAAAAAAAAAGGGGGGGGAATTGTAATAAGTGATGGTCAAAATTGTTAATGTTGAACAAATCGAGTAGGATTCAATTATATTATGCATATTGATGTAAGCAGTAACTGCGCTTGTGCAAGTTTGATTATGTTTTGTAGAACCTTGTAGTAGTAGTTAAGCCAATGCCTGGATTGCCTGGATGGTGCCACAGATAACAGGACTCCCGGATGGTGCCACAGGTAACAGGACTCCCGGATGGTGCCACAGGTAACAGGACTCCCGGATGGTGCCACAGATAACAAAGTTCCAGAGACGGAAATTCCCAGCGTGTGAACGAGCGTATAACATATATAAGCACACACGAAAAGTTGAGTGGTGTGCCTGTTGGCGGAACTGAGCTTCCCCCGGTCACCCAGCGCTGTTTTGCCTAATTACCGCTTGCTAAATAAAATCGATTGATTGACTCAGAATCGATTAATTGGCTCTTATTTATAACAAATGTGATCTGTGTGTGGCGCAGGAGCTTCCAGTCCACTTGCTCCTCCATTCAGTCAGGTGCTGCAAGAGAGGGACAGAGAAAGAAACAGTTAGGACCGGATTAACAACCTCGTCATCCCTGTCCCCAAACCTGCAGGCGGCCTAGGAGGCCTGATCTAAGTTTGGCTCTTCTCCCTCTCTTTGCTGGAATCCTTCACTGCACAAATTTCTGTCATGAACACTCTCTGAACCAACCTGATGTGTTCATAGTTCCCAGCCCAGCGTCCATTCCTCAAGGTACCTCAGCATTTCCCTTTGAAACCACACCTGAGTGCCATCCCGTCCTGAGCTACCTCAGCATTGCCCACTGCAGCCTCCCCGACGCCATCTCCTCCCTGAGCTCCCTCAGCCTTTCCTGCCAAAGCCTCCCCGATGTCACCCCCTCCATGAGGTCCCTCAGCCTTTCCCGCCAAAGCCTCCCCGATGTCACCCCCTCCCTGAGCTCCCTCAGCCTTTCCGCCAAAGCTCCTTCCGCGCCGTCCCGCCCTCAGGCTCCTCCGCCGCTCCCGCCGCTCCCCCCGTTCCCGGCCCCTCCCCGCGGCAGCGCCGCCCCCGCCCCTCGCGCCCCCTGGCGCCCCCACGGCGGCCCCGGCCCCGCCTGCGCCGCTCCCGACCCGGCGCTGCCCCCTCCCGCTCGCTTTCCTCCCTCTGCCCTGCGGCACCGCGGGCTCCCCCCTCCGCCCCACGGCCCCGCCCGAGCCCCGCGCAGCGCTCAGCCCGGGGCTCCCTTCCCTCACAGCCGCCCGCGTGTTTCCCCCTCGCCCCTTGCCCGGCCCGGCCCGGGGCCGCGCTCTTGCGGCTGGCTGCCCCTCGCCTTCCTCCTGCCGAACCCAGCCCGTCCCTCCCCCTCCAGCCTCCCCCCTCAGCCGGGACCGGGGCGGCCCCGTCCAGTCTCCCCGCTGTCCGCCCGCCCCTCGCTCACCGCCGGCCCCGCCGCTCCTCGCGCGCTGCTCCCGCCGCCGCACCGCCGGCACGCGCTCCTCGGCCCGCGCGCTTCTGCAGCGTGGCCCCGCCCATCCCGCGCAGGAACCAATCCCGTCCGCGCAGGCCACCGTGCCCCGCCCCCCCTCCAGGCCCGGAGCCGCCGGCGGCCGCAGAGCCGGCTGTATAAATACAGCTGTATTTATACAGATTACCTAGATAAAGCATCTTAGATACAGCAACCCAGATACAACATCCCAGATACAGCACCCCAGATACAGATTCTGAGATACAGCGTCCCGGATATAGCATCCCATATACAGCATCGAAGATACAGCATCCTAGATCGAGCATTCCAGATACAGCATCCTGGATAGAGCATCCCGGATACAGCATCCCAGATACAGCATCATAAATACAGCAACCTAGATACAGCATCCTAGATACAGCATCATAGATACTGCATCCTAGATACAGCATCCCAGATACAGGATACCCAATACAGAATCCCAGATACAGCATCCTAGATACAGCATCCTAGATACAGCATCCCAGATACAGAACCCCAGATACAGCATCCTAGACACAGCATCATAGATACAGCATCCTAGATACAGAATCCCAGATACAGCATCCCAGATACAGCATCCCAGATACAGCATCCTAGATACAGCATCCTAGATACAGCATCCCAGATACAGGATCCCCAATACAGAATCCCAGATACAGCATCCTAGAAACAGCATCCTAGATACAGCATCCTAGACACAGCAGCCCAGATACAGAATCCCAGATACAGCATCCCAGATACATTCTCCCAGATAGAGCATCCCAGATACTGCATCCTAGATACAGCATCCCAGATACAGCATCCTAGACAAAGCATCATAGATACAGCATCCTAGATACAGAATCCTACATACAGCATCCCAGATGCAGCATCCTAGATACAGAACCCCAGATACAGCATCATAGATACAGCATCCTAAATACAGCATCCTAGATACAGCATCTCAGATACAGTATCCCCAATACAGAATCCCAGATACAGCATCCTAGATACAGCATCCTAGATACAGAATCCCAGATACAGCATCCCAGATACAGCATACCAGATACAGCATCCCAGATACAGCATCCTAGATACAGCACCCCAGATACAGCATCCTAGATACAGCATCCTAGATACAGCATCCTAGATACAGAATCCGAGAAACAGCATCCTAGATACAGCATCCCAGATACAGCATCCCAGATACAGAATCCCAGATACAGCATCCTAGACACAGCATCATAGATAGAGCATCCTAGATACAGCATCCTACATACAGCATCCCAGATACAGCATCCTAGATACAGCATCCCACATACAGCATCCCAGATACAGCACCCCAGATACAGCATCATAGATACAGCATCCCAGATACAGCATCCCAGATACAGCATCCCAGATACACAATCCTAGATACAGCATCCTAGATACAGCATCCTAGATACAGCATCCTAGATACACCACTAGATACAGTTTTTTGGGGGGTTTTTCATTTTCCTCTGTTGACACGTCGTATAACACCTGTTTGCTGCTGTGCTAATGAATGAACAGAATGATGACTGCAGAAATTGTTTGGCTTTTGGTTTATTGAAACATTATGATTTAACTCAAAAGCAATAAGATCTTGCAGTGGTCTTCTAATACCTAGTGACAGCTTATTAATGTACCGGTTTGGAACTTTGAGATGATTTTTGATATGAAGCGGCTGTTCCATTGTGGAATAGTGCAGGAGTAAACTCTTGCATTTCAGCATTCCTGGCAGATCTGCAGCTTGATAAAGACCTCAGGCTGTTTGGTTTAATCAGACTTTTGTAGATCCCACCTTCACTGGTCAAAGCACCGGCTGCCAATGTGTTTTCTGGTGTTGTCACTGCTTTCTGAGCAAAGACGGCAGAGGCAGCAGCTCTGCTGGTGGTGTCTGTTTGATTGAAACATGGGTATCTGCAGGAACTTTAACCTGAAAGCTCAGAAAGCTGTGGTCGGTGGTATATCTGTGTAATGTTTGTAGATTCTTCTGCAGATGTTCTTATGCCAGCGAGCACGGAACGTTTGTGAGTGTGACCTGCTGTGCGGTTAGAAGGAAGAAAGATGTGTGAGCTGCAGCAGCAGGAAGGCTGCAGCCGTGTAAGCCGGGGTGCAAACGGCACGAAACGGGCTGCAGCGGCGGAGCCCTCGGTCCCGGGCCGTCCCGGGCGGGCGCAGCCCGAGCGCTCCCGGCCCCGCTGCCGCTGACCCGCCGGGGCCGGGGCCGCGCTGCGGGCGGACAGCGCCGCTCTGCGGCCGCCGGCGGCTCCGGGCCGGGAGGGGGGGCGGGGCCCGGTGGCGGGCGCGGACGGGATTG
This sequence comes from Columba livia, assembly GCF_036013475.1. Taxonomy (NCBI): domain Eukaryota; kingdom Metazoa; phylum Chordata; class Aves; order Columbiformes; family Columbidae; genus Columba; species Columba livia. The sequence continues at coordinate 1,157,429 of NW_027043029.1, forward strand.
GCTCCTGCGCGGGATGGGCGGGGCCACGCTGCAGAAGCGCGCGGGCCGAGGAGCGCGTGCCGCCGGTGCGGCGGCGGGAGCAGCGCGCGAGGAGCGGCGGGGCCGGCGGTGAGCGAGGGGCGGGCGGACAGCGGGGAGACTGGACGGGGCCGCCCCGGTCCCGGCTGAGGGGGGAGGGACGGGCTGGGTTCGGCAGGAGGAAGGCGAGGGGCAGCCAGCCGCAAGAGCGCGGCCCCGGGCCGGGCAAGGGGCGAGGGGGAAACACGCGGGCGGCTGTGAGGGAAGGGAGCCCCGGGCTGAGCGCTGCGCGGGGCTCGGGCGGGGCCGTGGGGCGGAGGGGGGAGCCCGCGGTGCCGCAGGGCAGAGGGAGGAAAGCGAGCGGGAGGGGGCAGCGCCGGGTCGGGAGCGGCGCAGGCGGGGCCGGGGCCGCCGTGGGGGCGCCAGGGGGCGCGAGGGGCGGGGGCGGCGCTGCCGCGGGGAGGGGCCGGGAACGGGGGGAGCGGCGGGAGCGGCGGAAGAGCCTGAGGGCGGGACGGCGCGGAAGGAGCTTGGGCGGGAAAGGCTGAGGGAGCTCAGGGAGGGGTGACATCGGGGAGGCTTTGGCGGGAAAGGCTGAGGGACCTCAGGGAGGGGGTGACATCGGGGAGGCTTTGGCGGGAAAGGCTGAGGGACCTCAGGGAGGGGGGACATCGGGGAGGCTTTGGCGGGAAAGGCTGAGGGAGCTCAGGGAGGGGTGACATCGGGGAGGCTTTGGCGGGAAAGGCTGAGGGAGCTCAGGGAGGAGATGGCGTCGGGGAGGCTTTGGCGGGAAAGGCTGAGGGAGCTCAGTGAGGAGATGGCGTTGGGGAGGCTTTGGCAGGAAAGGCTGAGGGAGCTCAGTGAGGAGATGGTGTCGGGGAGGCTGCAGTGGGCAATGCTGAGGTAGCTCAGGACGGGATGGCACTCAGGTGTGGTTTCAAAGGGAACGGCTGAGGTACCTTGAGGAATGGACGCTGGGCTGGGAACTATGAACACATCAGGTTGATTCAGAGAGTGTTCATGACAGAAATTTGTGCAGTGAAGGATTCCAGCAAAGAGAGGGAGAAGAGCCAAACTTAGATCAGGCCTCCTAGGACACCTGCAGGTTTGGGGACAGGGATGACGAGGTTGTTAATCCGGTCCTAACTGTTTCTTTCTCTGTCCCTCTCTTGCAGCACCTGACTGAATGGAGGAGCAAGTGGTCGGGAAGCTCCTGCGCCACACACAGATCACATTTGTTATAAATAAGAGCCAATAAATCGATTCTGAGCCAATCAATCGATTTTATTTAGCAAGCGGTAATTAGGCAAAACAGCGCTGGGTGACCGGGGGAAGCTCAGTTCCGCCAACAGGCACACCACTCAACTTTTCGTGTGTGCTTATATATGTTATACGCTCGTTCACACGCTGGGAATTTCCGTCTCTGGAACTTTGTTACCTGTGGCACCATCCGGGAGTCCTGTTACCTGTGGCACCATCCGGGAGTCCTGTTACCTGTGGCACCATCCGGGAGTCCTGTTACCTGTGGCACCATCCGGGAGTCCTGTTACCTGTGGCACCATCCAGGCAATCCAGGCATTGGCTTAACTACTACTACAAGGTTCTACAAAACATAATCAAACTTGCACAAGCGCAGTTACTGCTTACAACAATATGCATAATATAATTGAATCCTACTCGATTTGTTCAACATTAACAATTTTGACCATCACTTATTACAATTCCCCCCCCTTTTTTTTTTACTCATTTATTTGTTGATCAAATCGAATTCCCGCTTTTCGGGCTAGTAAGGTCATTTCAGCTTCTTCATCAGTTCCATGTTTCTGTAGCAGCATAAGGTGTACCCGCTCTACACGGTTTTTAACTAGTCCAATAAGTCGATTTAGGATACAGGGTCCAAAGGTTAGGGTGAGTAATAATATCATCAAGGGTCCAGCTACTGTGGATAGCAATGTAGTTAGCCATGGGGACTGAATAAACCAAGACTCGTACTACCCTTTTGCAGCTTCTCTTTCCCTTTTTCTCTGTTCCAGTCTCTCCCTTAATTTCACCATCGAGTCTCGGACTACCCCTGTGTGATCTGCATAAAAACAACACTCTTCCTTCAAGGCTGCGCATAGTCCACCTTGCTGTAAGAAAAGGAGATCCATCCCTCTCCTGTTTTGCCACACCACTTCAGATAGCGAGGTTAGAGATCTCTCTAAGGCGGTTATGGAGTTTTCAATTCTCTCTAGGTCCTCATCTATCGCAGTCTTCAAGGAAGTGAATCCTTGATTTTGTTGAACAAGTGAAGCTCTCCCTGTTCCTGCTCCGGCTGCCCCTAACCCTAGCAACGTGGCTATAGTAATGGCTGTCATGGGTTCCCGTTTGGTCCGATGGAGTCCTGTATCCCAAATATCATACATTACATTTTCTTGATGATACAATATCCTTGGGATGATGGTAACTAACATGCAATACTCTCGGGAACTGTTGAACACCTTTAAAGACACACATGGAGTAAGTCCCGTCCTAGAACATATCCATTTTGTTCCATTCGGGGGAATAATATATCCTGTGGTTTCGTTAAGGCTTGGTACGATATTCCCACAAAGTGGTCTCTTGGAGTTTGGTACTTTACCTATACAAGTCCCTATCCCAGTTCCATGTTGCATAGTTATCCCTCTTTTCTGCTCTTCCCAAGGACATTGAATAGGCACAGACTCCTTGTTTATGGTATACCGACGATTCTCCCCTATAGCTTCATAAAAGGGTGGATTAACATTATAACACAACCAGCAACCAGTGGTTAAGTTGGGTTGAGTATAGTTTAGGGTTTGATAAGTAGCCCGGATAATTTCCCATAGAGGATTCAAAGATTGCGAGGCTTCAGTATTCAGAGATTTCAAGGCTTCAGTGACAGTTTCCTCTTTTACTATTATATTCTCCTTCTCTACTGTCCTTGTCTCCTTACCCAGAGGGGGAGGGGATTTTACTACTGGATTGGGACCTATCGCTCGAGGGGTCGGTTTAACTTCTTCCTTCTTTATGAAGAACATGCCTCCCCTATCATCACCCGGTTCATAATACCGCATTCCCCAGGTTTTCCCAACAAGCCATCCACTATGTTCAGGGTTTGTTATGTTAAGGAATATATATTCATACTCGCCACCACTGTCCCGCTCGTTTCGGTTGCGAGGATAACCGAGTTTTAGTCGGCGGCCTTGGTTCACGACTCCCGAAGGACGAATGCATCCTACAGGTCCCCATCCAACCTTTAAGAACTTATCAGTATTTGCCGGAGGAATTGGCCAGCTTGAGGCAATCGTTTCACACCCCCAGTAAGCGCAGTAATAGTGTCCTGGGGTATTACAATACGAGGGCCCTGTGCTGGGGCACATATAAAACCCCATTTTGTTAAGGCATGGCTCAATCTGAACTAATTGGCAGAAGGTTGCAGTAAAAGAAGGTGACCCTGATGTGCTCTGTTGTTGTATGATCGTTTGGTCCTCCCATCGATAGAGGGTCCATTTAAAAGGTTGATGAGAACTCCCCTGCTTTATTGCTATTATTACCGGTAAGGTAAGGAGGATTAGGGAGAGCGACCCGGCCCCTGGTTGGCTGAAAATCAGCCAGTGGAGGTTCATTTTGTTGAGGGTTGTTCTGCTTAACGGAGCTGCTTTATTTTAGGAGTTTTCGGAGGCACTTGCCAGTCCCCACAAGGATACCCCTCTGCCTTGCCCTGGGCCTACTCTGTTGCTTCAGAGTAGCCGGGTAAGTTTTCTTCTCGGCAGCAGTTGTAGTCTTCAGGGGACTGCCTCCTGAATCCTCTCCTTGTTCTGTCACAACCCACTTTCCAATACTCAACCCAATAGGGCTATTTTCAAATACAAGGGTTTGGCCACTGTCCCGAATCCTCACAGGGTTTGGAACACTTCCTCTATCTTTTCTTATCAAAACGCTTCTTACACTTCCTCTTGGTTATTTCCCAAATGTCTGGACTTATCAGTGATTATTAATATCCTAATGGTATCTAAGGTTTTTCCCCAACACTCATTACACCATCGTTCAACATAAGGAAACTTTTTCACTGCTGTATCCCGCACCCGTGACACACGCGACGTACCCACGGATTGCATTGCTTACATACAGGACATGCGATGTGCGACTTATGTAATTCCTTACAATTGTCCATAAAAAGCCTAGTATCCAGGGCTATGCGTCACGTGTCTGTTTCCTCCTGAAGGTCAGCTTCAACTCATCCGGTTCCCCGGTGACTTCCCAGTCTGTATGTAGGATAGGACCTTTTACTCGACTAGCGTGTGTCCATCCTCTTTCTGCGGCGCGGACTGCGGTATCTGTGGTGAGTAAAACAAGGAAAGGTCCCTCCCAGCGAGGGGTTAACGATGATTCCTTCCATGTTTTTACGAGTACTTGATCTCCCGGTTTAATACTATGTATTGCTACATCTAAAGGTGGTCTTTGAACCACCAGGCCTCGCTTTAACAGTTCTTGCCTCCTTCTCATGAGTTCTATAAGATATTCTTGTAGCATCTTTTCTTCCACTTTAGGGTGTTCGATTGGCTTCTCCAAATCATAGGGCATTCCATATAACATTTCAAAGGAGGAAAGTCCTGTATCGGCCCTCGGTTGTGTCCTTATGTTCAAGAGGGCTAAGGGGAGGCACTTCACCCAGTTCATTCTGGTTTCTATCATTAATTTGGTCAGGTGCTTTTTAATTTCCCCGTTCATCCTTTCAACTTTTCCTGAACTCTGGGGTGCCAAGGAGTGTGATACTCCCACTTGGTTCCCAGAGCTTCTAACGTTTCTCTAATTATTTTGGAAGTAAAATGGGGTCCTCTGTCCGAATCGATAACTGACATGATCCCATATCTAGGTATGATATGCTCTAATCATATTTTTATTACTGTCCTCGCAGTGGCCCGAGCTACCGGAAAGGCTTCGACAAAGTGAGTTAGGTGGTCTACCATAACTAGAAGGTATTTATATCTGCCTACCTTTGGTAACTCCGTAAAGTCTACCTGAATCCTTTCGAATGGCTTTTTGGCCAGTTGTCTTCCCCCAGGGATTCTCTCCCTAAGGTGCTGTTTATTTATCCTTTGACATGTTAAACATTCTCCAACAATTCCTTTTGCTAGATCATACACCCCCATAACCATATATTTGTTAGCGAATTGATCTACCAGAGCCTGCACTCCCCAATGGGTTTGTCTATGAAACTCTCTCAGGACTTGCCAAGCCACTCCTTTCGGGAGCATTTCTCTCTCATCCGGTAGCCACCACTTCCCCTCTCGTTCGACTATTCCCATTTGCCCCAATTTCTCCTTTTCCTGATTTGTAAATCTCATAGCATACTTAGTTTGTACAGGATCCTGTTCGACTGCTTTTATTGCCAGTAGCGCAGCTTTCTTAGCTTCTTCATCGGCTAAATTATTTTCTCTTACTTGCGTGGAGGTTCCCTTCCGATGGCCCTTTACATAAACTGCTGCAATTTGTTTGGCCCCTCTTAATGCCTCCAGGGTTTGCTTTATTAAGGTCTCATGTTGTCGAGGGTTAAGATTGCGGGGTGACAATAAAACCCTGGCAGATGTGTTGTTAACCCCCTCTCCCCCCCGCTTCCCCCTTGTGCCCCTCCCTCTCCCCTTTTCCCACTCAGGACAGGCGATCGGGAGGGCAAGAAGGACAGAGAGAAGAGAGTTGGAAAAATTTAAGATGTTTTACTAATGCTACTAATAAGAATAGAGAAAATAATACAAAATATACAAAGCCAATCTTGAAAGTCTCAGCAACTGCAGAGCCGGCAACCAAAGTCCTGGACTGGACTCTGCAGCCAACCGGAGCTGGATTCAGTCTGTCACTGGCCTCAGTTCGCAGGGACGACTAGCAAGGTCCTCTGCTAATGTCGGCCATGAGCAGAAGGGAAAAGCAAAGGCAAAAGGGAAAAGGGACGAGAACCTCGTGATCTCCCACTTTTATATGAAGTATTCACGTGAATCGAATGTTATACACAGTTGGTCAGTTTCTTGGTCTCTTGTTTCTCGTCGCCCCTCTCGCGAGATGTTCATCCGTGCTTATCAATAAGTTTGCATTCCATTGCTAGGTTTACCAAAACATGTGTCTGGTGCTCCAGGAAAATGCAGTTAATATGAAGCTTTAGCTGACAGGCAAAATTCACTGAAAGAGAAACTTGTTTTTTAACAAAACCAGGACATTCCAGCCCTTATAATATGCCATTCACTGAATGATTAAACCTTATCAATACAATCTATCAATACAATCTAATTACTCACTACTACTATATATATATATACATATGTACATATATACACAGGAGTAATTAATCAGTGGACCATCCTTTGAAAAGTTCATTAAGTTCATTTTGTCACGACAGTCTCCCAGGGCAGGAAAAATGGTACAAGTGCATCTCATGACCACTGTTTGTGGGTTAAAGACATCAACTTCGAAGAAGTTGTCAGGCGCCACTGGAAGAAGCTAGCTCTGGTTTCATCATCACTGTTTTGGTCTGAAAAACACTTATTAAACACTGTTAGCATGGCAATGCACATCATGCAGTTCAGTATTGCATGTTTTCACCTAAACTCAATTCTCCTTGGGGTACACACCGAACTTCTCCATCCTTAAGCATCACCCACCAGGTGCTGCCAGGTCCCTGGGCAAAAACAATCCCGCGAATGGGCTTGACTTTGCTGAGCCAGGATTAACCCAGACTGCCTTTCCTAACATGATATCATGTGTACTACAGGGACTTTATCTCCTTCTACAGTCCGTAGAATTTCTGATTGGGCAGGCCCGGCTCGATTGGTTGATCCCCTGGTGTTGACCAACCAAGTGGCTTTTGCTAAATGTGAATCCCAGTTTTTAAAGGTTCCACCACCAAGTGCCTTTAGTGCAGTTTTTAGCAAACCATTGTACCTTTCCATTTTCCCAGAGGCTGGTGCATGATATGGAATATGATATACCCACTCAATACCATATTCTTTAGCCCAATTGTCTATAAGACTGTTTTTGAAATGAGTACCATTGTCTGATTCAATTCTTTCTGGCGTACCGTGTCACCAAGGACTTGCTTTTTAAGGCCCAAGATGGTATTTCGGGCTGTAGCATGAGGTACGGCATATGTTTCCAACCATCCAGTGGTTGCTTCCACCATTGTAAGTACATAACGCTTACCTTGACGTGGTTGTGGAAGTGTAATATAATCAATCTGCCAAGCTTCTCCATACTTATACTTTAACCATCGCCCCCCATACCGTACAGGCTTTAACCGTTTTGCTTGTTTGATTTCGGCGCAAGTCTCACATTCATGAATAACCTGTGAAATAGTGTCCATAGTTAAATCCACCCCTCGATCGCGAGCCCATTTATATGTTGCATCTCTACCTTGATTCCCTGAAGCATCATGGGCCCATTGGGCTAGGAAAAGTTCACCTTTATGTTGCCAGGCAAGTCCACCTCAGCTACTTTAATCTTAGCAGCTTGATCTGCTTGTTGGTGGTTTAGATGTTCCTCGGTGGCTCGACCTTTAGGCACATGAGCATCTACATGCCGAACTTTCACAGGCAGGCTCTCTAGCCGAGCAGCAATGTCTTGCCACAGTGTGGCAGCCCAAATGGGTTTAACCTCTGCGCTGCCAGTTGCTTTTCTTCCATTGCTGTAGCCACCCCCACAAGGCATTTGCCACCATCCATGAGTCAGTATAGAGATAAAGTATTGGCCACTTCTCTCGTTCAGCAATGTCCAAAGCCAGCTGGATGGCTTTCACTTCTGCAAATTGACTAGATTCACCTTGTCCTTCAGTGGCTTCTGTAACTTGTCGTGTGGGACTCCACACAGCAGCTTTCCACCTTCGATGTTTTCCTACAAGACGACAGGATCCATCTGTGAACAGTGCACACTGCTTATCAGTCTATTATACTCTTATCAGAGTATTATACGGTGGTGCTTCTTCAGCACGTGTTACCTCCTCCTCATCTGGAGACATCCCAAAGTCTTTGCTCTCTGGCCAGTCTGTAATCACTTCTAAGCTCCCTGGGCGATTGGGATTTCCAATTCGAGCTCGTTGCGTGATCAATGCAATCCATTTACTCCACGTAACTTCGGTTGCGTGATGTGGAGAGGGAACCGTCCCTTTGAACATGCAGCTCAGCACCGGCAGTCGAGGTGCCAGGAGGAGCTGTGCTTCAGTACCGATCACTTCTGAAGCAGCTCGAACTCCTTCCTATGCTGCTAGTATCTCTTTTTCAGTTGGAGTATAGTTGGCCTCAGATCCTTTGTATCCTCGACTCCAAAAACCTAAGGGTCGACCTCGGGTTTCTCCTGGTGCTTTCAGAGGCTCCAGGTAAGTCCATTATCTCCGGCTGCAGTGTAGAGCACATTTTTAACATCTAGTCCAGTCCGAACTGGTCCAAGGGCCACCGCATGAGTTATCTCACGCTTCATTTGTTCAAAGACTTGTCGTTGTTCATGGCCCCACTCAAACTGGTTCTTTTTACGAGTCACTCGATAGAGAGGGCTCACAATCTGGCTGTAGTCAGGAATATGCATTCTCCAAAAACCTACAACGCCCATGAAAGTCTGTGTCTCCTTTTTATTAGTAGGTGGAGACATTGCTGCGGTTTTGTTGATCACATCCATTGGGATCTGACGACAGCCGTCTTGCCATTTTATTCCTAAAACTGGATCTCTCGGGCAGGTCCCTTGACCTTGCTTCATTTTATGGCCAAACCAGCATCCAAAAGAATCTGAATTATTCTCTCACCTTTCTCGAAGACTTCTTTCGCCGTGTCGCCCCATACGATGATGTCCTCAATATATTGCAGGTGTTCTGGAGCTTTACCTTGCTCCAGCGTGGTCTGGATCAGCCCATGGCAGATGGTAGGACTGCGTTTCCACCCCTGGGGCAAGCGATTCCACGTGTACTGGATGCCCCTCCAGGTGAAAGCGAACTGCGGCCTGCACTCTGCTGCTACAGGAACAGAGAAAAATGCATTAGCAGTGCATTGCGAGATGTCCATCCGTGCTTATCAACAAGTTAGCATTCCATTGCTAGTTTTACCAAAACATGTGTCTGGTTCTTCAGGAAAATGCAGTTAATATGAAGCTTTAGCTGACAGGCAAAATCACTAAAAGAGAAACTGGTTTTTAACAAAACCAGGACAGAAGGGCTTTGGCCTTTCATCGCAGGCTTAAGTGCTGCAGCCAAGGCCGCAGCGTGGGCTTGAGCATGTAGTTTTGCCTTTTCTACCTCCTGTTGCGTGATCGGTACCCGTGTGCAAGCTTCCACCATCTCTGCTAGAGAAGCAGTTTTTCCCAAAGCGGCTCATATCTGTTGGCATTGGGTGTTTGCATTCATCATGGCCAAATCTTTCCCCACAGCAGCTTTTGCCTCTGGAATCAGGTTAGGAGAAGCATCTATAGCTTCTTTTAAACGGCCCACAAACTTCATATATGGTTCCCCAGGATCCTGCTTTATTGTAGAATAGGGTGGCACAGGGTTACCTATATTGGGTAACTCACTGCTGCCAGAGCAAGCCCTTGCGTTTGCTGCAAAACCCTTGGATTATCATTACTATCACTGCTATACAATTCCCTTGTGCTTCCCTGTGGATCAGTAAGTCGACGCATATTTGCAAACCCATCTAACCCAGTCTCCAGCCCTTTTCCACACCACGATCTCAAATATTCATCTGCTCCTCTTACGGACCACATCCCACCTTCAACACATTGTCTAGCCCATTTTTGTGTTCGCTCCCTTTTAATACGGAGCTCCTCAGGAGTGAGGTCTAATTCCGCCCCCTCCCTTTCCTGTTTTCCCCGTTTTTCACATCCCCTGCCAGTTGCCTCCAGCCCGTCCTTCATCGCATCTGACGCCTTTTGATATGCTCTTAACCACCAAGTTTTACTGTTACCGCCATCTAGTCGCCTCACGGCGTCTAGAACTTCTTGCATCTGGCTCTCCTGCCGTCTCAGTAAGTCCTTCGGGCTCTGCACGTGGCTCTCCTGTCGCGGTTGAGACGGACAAGCGACACGGACCAAGTTCTTTCAAGATGAAAGGAATGGATGCTATTGATTGCTATAAGTGCATTTTTATACAATTCTACCAGTTCATGTGTCTTTTCACTATTGGTTACAAGTTACAGCACTAACATCTCACTGGTTAATTTTGCTGTCATCCATGTTATTCTTCTATCCCCTTCTCTCTCACGGGTACATCTCTCCTTTCTCACGGGTACAACTCCATATCTCCGGATACTCCTTTACTCCCATCCTTCTCAAGGGTAAATCTTAATATCTTCAAGGCTGATCTCTGCTCCCATATTTTCTGACAAGGATTCCACAGACCCGCTGTAGTTTCCCACACTCTCCTCCTGGAAGCCAGGGCGATTCTGCGGTGCTGCATTCTCGTGCTCCACCGGGTCCTCCGGCAACGGCACTTCAGCTGGATTAACCTGTCCGGGCTCGTTGAACCTTGCCGTTGCCGTTGCTCGTCGCAGGCAGGCGATGGCTCAAAGGGCGCAGAGGGTATAATTTGCTCTCCGCCCCAGAAATCCAAATCTGACACGGGACATACCAGCGGTATCGATTGTTCAGAGTCCTCGGAGGGGGGGCAGCTCGCGGCGGGCGGCTCCGGGGGGACGGCACACAGCTCCGGCTCCGCTGAGACCTCCTGCATCAGCCGCCTGACCTCCCGCCACGGCCCGGCGAGGTCGCAAGCCTCGCGGCTGCCCCTTGTGACCGCGTCCCACAGTTCGGTCCCTGTGTCCTCCCGTGTACCGGGAGAAAAAAATCCGTCGTCGAAGGGGACACACGCCTTCCGCTGGGCGAATCGCAGCAGGCGCTTTAACGCGTCTGTTTCAAAATACCTTCCTGTTCGTGCAGCCAGCTGCAGAATACTTTGCATTATGATTTTTCTTCCGCGGATGCCGTGTTTCCCACGCCACCTGCTTCTCCGCAGGCCTGCTTTCCGCTATTCTTCAAGCGCAGGGCTAACTTCGCCCTCCAGGTGCCTTTCCTGGCGTCTTCACGTCCCAACGATCTTGCTTCGATACGAAGTATCACGTCGGGGTCACCAAAATGTTGCTCTTTCCACGCGAGACACGGAACCTGACACAGCAATGTGATGTTCACAGAGTTCACTTTATTGCCGGAGCGGGCTGGCTCTATAGCAAAGCTGCCCTGTCCACGCGCCTTACAACAACGCTCCTTTAGTTTCTTCTGTCTCTGGCTTCACCTCTCAGCCAGGCTGGCGACAGCCCCATCCCCCCGGGGCGGGGGGGCTCTGCCACTACAGAAAAGCAAAGATTGGTGAGAAGAAATAAGGCAAAAAGACAAGGGATTACAATTACCCACAGGAGGGAAAACCCTGCTTATAGATCTTATGGAAAATAGCCCAGGAATTCAATGTCACCTCATGCTGGATATGTGGGGGGTCTCAAATGACTGATACATCGGATGAACCTCTTGTAAGCTAGTGTCGCGGGTAAATTCATCAAATACCTCTATTGCTCCCACTTGGTACCCAGGTCCACCTAATGGATATTGGTCTCGAAATGGTAGCCTGGTGGAAGAAAACAGGGTTCGTGATAGCATGTGCATTTCTGGGTTTACTGTTTGTGCCGTGTGTGATCCTGTGCTTTATTCGGTTAATACATCCAGTAGTCCAAGGCATGCAAATCTCAGGCATGCCCTATAGATCCTAAAAAGGCAACTTAGCAAGATTTGTCAGGAAGCAAAAATTCAATGGGCTCAGGCCTTGCCAATAGTGGTGTTGTGTATTAGAATTAAACCTAGGAGCGGAATGTCAGTAAGTCCATACGGAATTCTGTATGGCGAGCCATATGAAGCACCGGATCCAGATCCAAGTGTACATGTAAAAGGTAATCAGGATTTCTACAATTATGTGTTGCCTCTCGGCAGGACACTGAATCAACTCAGATCCGCACTAGTGTGGAATCGCCCACTAGCACTTGAGAATCCGGTACATGATACAGAGCATGGAGACACGGTGTATACAAGAACTTGGAATAAAGGAACTTTAAAAGAACGTTGGGACGGACCCTATCAAGTACTCTTAACCACATTAACCGCAATTAAGGTTGCTGGAATAGACTCCTGGATACACTACACCATTCAACACAAGAACCGAGAGGTTTTTGACACCTGCTTTCTTGTCGGTGTCCTACTGAGCACTAGCACAAAGCCAAGAGTGTTGCTCAGCAGCACCAACCACGTCTGCCAGGAATTAGTCTTCAACATGAACCAGGGGCAGCAGAAGGCAATCACCAGCACCACAGACAGCAAAGGAGAAGTCTGCAAGATCCCGTAAGGCTGGAAGAGACTGTTGGCATCTGCTCTCCACGGCAAAACCGGAGGAGAGCGTAGAGGGAAAAGAAATGAAAGTCATTGACCGTGAAAAATGCGTGGCGAAACACAGGAGGTTCTGACACAAAAAGACCCTCCTGGGAGCAAGCCATGACTTCTGGATCCAGCACCTCTGGCCCGGGATGAAGGCTTGCCCATTGCCGTGCGGCCACTTGGGGTGCAAAACTGGGGTTTGAGGGGGCTGTTGCCCCCCAGTGTCTTGCTCTGCCTGGAGATGTCTGTGCAGAGGTCCCTGGACAGGACGCCTCTTCCTCAGTCAGCGCTGGCAAAAGCCATCTGGGGACACGCTCCGTCCTCTGGAACTCTTCCTTGTGTGACTCGCAGCTCACGTGTGACAGCGCTGCTCCAAACTTGGCCATCTCCAAGGACCGGCTTTCTTTGGGATGTGGGGTTCACTCTCAGAGGAATCATGGCAGCCCTGCTTTCTGTGTTGGGGTCTCCCTTTCAGCTATGGAGCAGCTTCAGTTCTCCGTGCAAAAGGATCTTGCAATGGCTGTGTAGATAGCAGCAGCGTTTCTGAAGCATCAGAGGAGATGTCAGAGCCATCAGGCTGAGGAACGGGAATGCCAGCACAAGATGGCCCGTGTTTCAAAAGGGAGGCAGCCGTGCCAGCTGGAGAACCTCTCTCGCAGCTCCATCCCCAGCAAAGAGCTGTCTCTAGAGCAGTTCGTGCTGCTTACAGGCAAGATCAGCCTTTGCATTTGAACCACCTCCTTGCAGAGGTGACAGGAAACATACTCTGGTTTATGTCGTTCTAGCTGCAAAGGCCAGGACAGTGTTCATGAGGGAGCAAGCGATGAGCACATTTCCTGGTCGGCAGCCGCTGGCTCGTGCCAACGGTCAAGAGAGGCAGAAGAAATCCCTTCAGCACAGCTCCCTCTCAAAAGACATCCTTCTGCTTGATGAACCGCAGGGAAAGGCGTCCTGAACCAGGCACTTTGACCTTGTTTTCAGCCCAGGTTCCCAGTGCTGGTGCACTCGTGAGCCAGTCGCTGCACATCTGCCACCAAGGGGAATCGCCTCCGAGGCCAACTGTGCCGTGGGGAAAGGAAAGGGTGAAACGTGGGGAGAGTTTGATTTAGTGCACAACACGGATAAAGCCATTCTCTCTGCAATTAAAACTGAGGGTGTTTAATTCAGTGAAATGAGATTTCATTTCGCGTGACCTGTGCGATTGTCTTTTGAATCTGGGCACGGGCTGCAGTGACCTGCCACAACATTTGAGGTGTCACCAGCTGCACTGTGGGTGGTAAAGTGGGAAAGGCAGGAGGGAGCCTCAGCATCTCCCATCCCGTGGGTGACTTCATCACAAAGGACCAGGGCGGCGCCCGCTGGCTCCTGGGGCGGCTGTTGCCGGGCAACAGAGACACTATATTGTCCCCTGTCACCTGTGCCCCTCGCCCATTTGGTCACTGGCCGTGGTGGGATCACTTGCCGTGGTGGGATCACTGTGGTGGTGGACTCATTTTGGCAGTTGGATCGCTTTTGGTGGTGGGATCACTACTGGTGGTTGCATCACTTTTGGTGGTTTGATCGCTTTTGGTGGTTGCATCACTTCTGGTGGTGGGATCACTTTTGGTGGTGAAATCGCTTTTGGCGGTTGAACCGCTTTTGGTGGTTTGATCACTTTTGGCACTCGGATCGCTTTGGTGACTGGATCGCTTTCATCACTCGGATTGCTTTCGGCACTTGGATCTGTTTTGGTGACTGATCGCTTTCTGTGGCAAGAAGGAGCAGGAGAAAGGCTGCTGGCTGCCCATCCCTCCAAGATCACCTCCGGACAGAAAAGCTCCCGTCTTCCCACATCAGGCTCCGTGTTTTCCGGCAGAGCAGCAGCGATGGCCACACTGGGTCTGCTGGAGATGCTGAACGCCGCCATCGGGACACCCAATTTGGGGGTTGTTGACTTCGTGGCGCTTCACAAGTTGCTCGAGGCCATCATCGGGCAGCTGGGCCAGCAGCAGCTGTCTGTCCTGGAGCCAGGGCAGAGCCCGGCCCCCGGCCTGGCAAAGGACCAGGACAGCAAGGACCAGCCTGGCCAGGAGAAGGAGGAGGACGGAGCCCTGGGCACAGGGCAGCAGCTCTGGAAACCAGAGGAGCAGCTGGAGGGGACCGGGAGCAACTCCGAGGTCTCCTCCATGGCCAAGGAGCTGATGCCAACAACAACCGAAGAGGAGGAGAGAGCCGTCTCCAAGGTAGATGCTCTTGCTGGTCCCTGGGTGCTCCCCCACGAGACGCCCCCTCCTCCGGGCTCCGCGCTGCCGTCGTGCCGCCCTCAGCCCAAGGGCTGGGTTAAGCCCGAGCTCCCGCAGCAGAGCACAGCGGGGCCCAGGTCCTCAGGGACCCTCCCCTGGGCTCACCCCCCACCCGCTCTCCCAGAAAAGGGCTTCGCTCCAGCACCTGTGGGAGGAGATCAACAAGTTTAAGGAGGCGCAGTGCGGCCTGGCAGAGGACGTGCGGGCCATGCAGAAGGCGCACTCTGGCATGGCAGAGGACATGCGGGAGATGCAGGAGGCCATGCAGAAGGCGCACTCTGGCATGGCAGAGGACATGCGGGAGATGCAGGAGGCCATGCAGAAGGCGCACTCTGGCATGGCAGAGGACATGCGGGAGATGCAGGAGGCCATGCAGAAGGCGCATTCTGGAATGGCACAGGACATGCGGGAGATGCAGGAGGCCATGCAGAAGGCGCATTCTGGAATGGCCCAGGACATCCAGGAGATGAAGGAGGCGCATGTCGGCCTGGCAGAGGACATGCATGCCCTGCAGGAGGCGCATTCCGGCCTGGCCGAGGACATCCAGGAGATCCAGGAGACGCTTGGCCTGGTGAGCATCCCCTGGTGCCCCGGGAGGGAGCTGGGCCCTCGTCCCTCCCCGCTCCTGCTGCCCTGTCACACTGTGCCCGTGCCCCACGGCCATCGGTGTCAGCAGCGTGATGGGCAGCAGGAGGGAAGAGTGGGAAGGGTGTCCCAGGAGTTGCTAAGGCACTTTTGAACTAGAGAGCCCTCAAAACAGATCCAGGGGAGGGGAGGAGGGGAGATAAAGCTCTGCCCCTGCAATTCAGCCACGGCCCCCAGGCACAGCCCTGCCCAGCGTCCCTCTGTCTCCTGCCCCAGTTCATTTGGGGATACTCTTTAAATCCCGCTCCCACATCTGAACGGGTGTCCCTCTCCTCGCCCAGCTCCAGGGGAAGCCCCAGGACGCTGCCGGGCTGCGCAGGGACGGGAGGCGGCTGCGTCCCCCGCTCCCTCGGGGACACCAGCCCTCCTGCCTCGGGGCACAGCCTGTGGGCTGGGGTGCTGGGCAGTGATGCTGCGGGTCCCATCCCTGGGTGTCCCATCCCCCCAGCTCCATGGCTGGGCTGACCCCGTGATCCCTTTGCATTTGGGCTCTCATGTTCAACACGAGTTTGGCCCTGTGAGATGGTGGTTTGGGGACAGGGACTGGGGACATGGCGGGGGGTTCTGGGGTCTGTCCTCACGGCTGCCCAGCTGCCAGTAAACGTGCTGCCCTTTGCCTCTTCTTCCCAGGAGGGCGGTGGGGGCCAGTCTGCCCCTGCTGAGCCCACCCAGGTGGCCATGGACAGCCAGGCCAGGAAGAGCTCAGCACTGGGGCCGAAGGGACGTGGGACACGGCCTGGGATGGAGACCGGCAAGGGGACTGCAGGGTCTGGCTCCCCGGGGATGCGAGCAGGAACACAGGGGGAACCAGCGACCCCTGTGAAGTTGTCAGGCGCTCCCTCTGATCACACGAGGTCTATTGGTGCCGGCGCCACCACCCCGGGGATGCAGGCAGGATCCCGGGGCACCCAGGCCAGCACCTCGGGGCTGGAACCAGGATCACGGGGCACCCAGGCCAGGACCTGCCTGGGGACACAGCCAGGGGCCCCTGATGCCCAGGCCAGCACCTCGGGGATGCAGCCAGGATCCCCTGGGACCCACACCAGCACCCCTGGGGTGCAGCCTGGGTCCTCCAGCTCCCAAGCCACCGTCCCAGGGGATGCCCAAGAGCCGGCCAAGCCCTGGGGCTCCACCAGCACCTCCAGCTACGAGTCGGAGATGCGGGAGGTTCTCTCCCAGGTTGGGCAGCTCGGCCACCTCTGCACTGGTCTGAAAGAGCAGGTGGAGCAGCTTAAATCTACCAAAGCAGAACATGCGGATCTTGAGAACTTGCGCCGGCTCTTCCCGAAGGGAGGTGAGAGCACGGGAGGACTGGCGGGGGTTGTTTGGCGTGGGGTCACCCTGGGTCAGGGGCTCGTCATGCTCAGAGACCCCCTCACCGACAGCACATCCCCTTGCACCATGTCCCTCTAGGCCGGGAGAGCATCACCAGCATCCTGGCCGACCTCAGGTGCCAGGTGTCCTTCCTACAAGACATGGCCAGGGCCCTGCACGGGGAGGAGGAGAAGGTGAGCCGGCAGCAGTCCCCGAGGGGCTGCGGGGATGCCAGTTTGGGCAGGGAGGGGGCAGCCGAAGGGTCCCCGTGCCGGAATGACACAGGGGGCTGTGCCCTCACCGCCCCCACTGCCGTTCCCAGATCAGCAAGGTGGAGGATGCTCCCAGAAAGACGAGGGGGGCTGGAGCCGTCAGAAAAGCAGCCGGCAGCGGCCAGATGACCCGACAGCCGCGGTAAAAGGATGGGAGAGGGTTTCCTACCCCGCAGGGCTGCGAGGGATCCTGGGGTCTGGGAGCATCCCAGTTTGGGGGCCAAGGGACACCCCCACGAAGGCTAAGCCTGCCCCTGCCCCCATCTCGCTGGCCAGGCCCAAGGGACAGAAGGTCAAGGCAGAGCGGAAGGAGCTGGGGAAGCAGCCGGAGCCGACCCAGGCCGAGCTGGAGCAGTTTGCGGCCAAGTACGTGAATAAGTTGGTGATGGAGACAGCGCAGCAGCTGCAGGCAGAGGTGAGGCCCGGGGGCAGCGCTCCCAGCCCCCGCTGGCTCGGGGGGAGTCCTGGCGGGGTCCCGGCCACGTCCCCTGGCTGGATGGGGCCATGGAGCCTCCACGGCACCTGGGCTTGTGGGCGGCATCCAGCCCGGCTCAGAGCTGATTCCTCCTCCCCTGCCAGCAGGTGGACGAGCCGAGGGCGACGGTGCAGAGCGGGGTACACGAGCACGCAGGGTGCCACTTCTGCAGCCCGGACACCAGGGTGCTGCTGGGGAAGCTCCTCCAGCGCTGCGAGAAGCTCGAGGAGCAGGTGGAGTCCCTGGCCCAGAAGGCGGGCGGCAAGGTGGACAGTTATCCAAAGTGGAGGAGACAGGTAAGGAGATGCGGTGTAGGGGGCTTGAGCTGCCAGGACCCCCCAGGCATTTCTGCTTTGCTCTAACGTGGGGGAGCCCCTCGCTGCCTCCCTAATTGGCTTGTCGGAGTCAGCAGCACGGAAGGGAATTAAAGCCTTGGAGCAAATGTCCTGCTTGCACTGAGGGCCCGTGGCCATCAGCCAAAATACCCTGGGTCTGCCCCCGTGGGGCAGCCGCCCCCTTGCTCAGCACCGCCTTGTCCTCTTAGTCCCTGCAGCAGGACGAGCAGCTCAAGTGCCTCCAGACCAGCATCGTGCAGCTCCAAAAAGGCTACGAGAAGTTGAGCTCGGACCTTGCAAACCTCCAGCAGGATCGCCAGCAGGAGCAGAATGACGTCAAGGTGGGTGGCTGTAACGCGCATGCAGAGCCCAGGCTGGGACCCCAAGGGGTCTGTCCCCCTGCCACCCTGCTCGCAGCCCTGCACACCTTCCCCATGCCTTTCCTGGAGGTTTCTGATGGGGTGGGGAGGCAGGGGGTGCTCGGCTGGCCGGGGGCAGCTCCGACCCTGCCGTGGCATCACGGGCTGCTGTCTGCCTTGGAAGGCTCTGTCCCAGGCCCTGGGGAGGCTGGAGAAGAAGCAAGCAGACAAGGAGGAGCTGCTGGTGCTGGGAATCGATGAGGTACGGGCTCAAGGGGCCCCGGTGCCAGTCAAGGGTGTCCCGGGCAGGGTGACAAACACCCCTTGTCCCTTGGGTGCCGGCTGGCAGAAGCAGCCAGGGGGAGGGAGGATTTCTAGCCCGGCTGCAGGTCCCTTGCCAGGTCCCTCTGTGACCCCGAGTCCCTTCGGCTGGTGGGACCAACGCCACGGGGGTGATGGGGTGAACAGGACCACGTAGCCACTTCCCCTCTCCTGTTGTCTCTGCATCCTGTCCCCACCGCTCTCCTGCCTTTCCCCGTTGCTAGAAAGCAGACAAAGCCGCCCTGGCTGACAAAGTCAGTCGCAGCCAGCTTGAGGCGTGCGTGGAGCGGCTGACCAAGATGATGGAGGAGGTGACGAGCCGGGTGACGGGCCAGGAGAACGGCTGGCTCCAGTTCCAGAAAGAGCTGCAGAGACAGATGGACTGCAAGGTGAGGGCTCGTCCCCTCCACGCAGCACTGGCACCTTGGGGCCTGGCAGCCTAAGGCAGCATCCTTGCGAGGGTCCCCCCTCCCGGCTGTGCCCCCGGGGACCGCCATGTCCCATCCTGGGGTAGCTGGCTGAGGGTGTCACCCGTCCACAGCTGGACCGCCGGGAGCTGGGGGCGTTCCGGAAGCAGCAGGAGGAGCGGTGGAAGAGCCTCAGCGGGCAGCTCCAGGGGCAGGCGCTGCAGGCAGAGCGTGACAATGCCGCTGGGATTAGGAAGTGAGTGCCATGGGGACAGTGGCGGCTTTGGCAGTGCTGGCCCTGTTCCTGCTGGCTGTCCCGGCTCGTGCCGGTGTGGTACCTGGCGTGGGAGCCATGTGGGCAGCGCCCCTGGGGATGCTGAGCAAGTGGCTGTGCCTTGTGCTCCTGCCAGCTGCAGCTTCGCAGCGATAGAGGCGGCACAATGAGGGGCACGTGTGGGAGGAGCCCTCCTCAACCAGTCTTGGGGGGTGGGTGCAGAGGCTTTTTGTGGCTGGTGTGCAGGTGGGGCTGTGCCCCCCAGGAGCTCCCCAGCCCTTTTCTCCCCCCTCCAGGCAGCTGCTGCCTGGTTTCCATTGCCTGTCCTGTGACCGGCCCCTCAACATGCTGGCGCCTGGACCGTGAGTAACTGCCCCCCGAACAGGGAGCACCCCCCGACCCCTCCCTGGCGTCAAGTGACACATGGGGTGCCACCTGCCGGTCCCTGAGCACCCCCATGTCCTGTCCCACAGGGAGCGGACGGGCGAGTGCAGATACCCCACTGTTCCGCGGAGCTGCGGGGGCACACACACCGTCACGCCCCCGCGCTTCCAGCCCCAACCGCCCAGCACCCCACGGCCGTCCCCATCCAGCGCCCGCCGCCCCAACAAGGTAGGGATGACAGGGGTGGGGAGGGGGATGCTGAGCCTGCGGGGGGATCTGTGCCTCAGTTTCCCCAGGGAGAGCTGGCTGGGGGAGGGTTGCTGGGGGATGCGGAACGGGGCCCCGTGTTTGGGTCACACGCTCTCCCCTTCCCAGAAGGACGCGATGCAGCTGTCGGGCCAGGACGGCACTGATGGGAAGCGGCAGGACGAGCAGCTCTCCATGATGGGGGGCTCTCAGCTGCCCACAACACCAACGGCCACCCCAGAGACCTCGACCTCGAGGAGCCAGAAAAGTATGGCCCTGTCAGGGCACCGGGGGGCAGAGGACACCCCGCTGTCTGGGGGGACGGGTCTGTGCCCACAGCTGGGCAGGGTTGGACGGGGGTCTGGGCTCTGGGCTGGGCTGTGGGGGCAGCACTGGCTGCTGGGGCAGCCGGTCCCTGTGGTGGAGCTGGAGGGAGCTGGGGGGACATGTGGGGTGGTGCTGGGCAGTGTGGGACAACAGCCTGTGTGCTTCAGGGTGGGGGCAGGACCCTGTTGGTGGGTGTCTGTGGCTGACCCTGCCCCTCGCCCCCAGGCACCGCCTCCCCGCTGCTGTTAGCCGTGCTGAAGCGCCGACCAGCCTCATCTCCCGGACGCCTCACCCAGGCACCGAAGCTGCTGCCGCCCATCCAGCCCCCCCGCAGCGAAACAACCCCCTGACAGCCGGGCAGGACGGGGGTCCCGGCCCCGGTCCCACCGCCCCGGGCGCTGAGCAGGCAGCGGCTGCAATAAATGGCGATGGGCAACCAAGCGCCGGTGTGGTCTGAGTGGGGGTCCCTGGGGCAGGATGGCAGAAAGCCCCCTGTGTTTGCTTTTCCAGGAGAAAAATAAGTGCTAAAAAGGCGCTTTGGGGTGCCCAGGTGGATCCAGTGGTATCCAGGGTCCCCAGAGGGAGCACGGGGAGCAAACCAGTGGGCACCAGGGCAGAGCCAGCAGAGGCCCATCCTGCACCCCGGCTGGGGCTGAGGTGTCCATGGGCTTCAGAAGCACCCCCTGGCACTAACTGGGGGGACGGGGTGAGGGGGGAGCCAGGGGGCTGTGCAAGAAGCCGGGCTGGCTGTCGGCAGCCGGAGGAGGGGAGCGCTTTGCTCTGGGTCGGGGGATCCAGAACTGGGGGGACGCAGCAGCTTCGTGCCCCGCCCCGGGGTGCCCACAGCCGCCGTGTCGCAGCGCTTTGCAGTCGCAGGAAAGCACCGGGCAGCTCGAATTGATGGGCGCTCAGTTTCCCCAGCCAGGCGATGCCGGCGGTGCCAGCCCAGCCACCCAAGGCCCTACAAGAGACAAGGGCTGTTCATACAGCCAAGCAAAAGTGTGGCCCGTGGGCAGGGGAGCTGCCAGCCCTGCCTGCCCTGCCTGCACAGGCAGGAGGAAAGCCCCTGAGCAAACCTCCTGCATCCCAAAACCGGGGATGCTCAGCCCAGCAGAGCTGGCACTCTGCACTCTCCAACTGAAGCGGAGCAGCTGAGACCGGGGAGTGGACCAGACATGTCCCCGATGGAGCCACGTGCCAGGGGGTTCCCACCAGCCCCCAAGGGCAGTGTGTCACGGAGAGTCCTCGCAGCTTCATTTAAGGGACAACAGAGTCCAAAACAACTTTCATTAAACCGGCGAGGAACAGGGTTTTAGCACTCCAAAGTGACTTAAATAAAGGTTCGGATATCAGCTGAGGAAAATTATTTGAGGGGCAGCAACTGATACAACCAATCAGGCGGTGCACAGCGTGCACACACGGGGCTTCACTCAAAACAAATGCCGGAGCTGGCCCTGAGTCCCGGAGAAGTACACACTTGCCTAACACGGTGCGGGATTGTTTTAAAGAGATAAAGTACGCGTGCAAATGCGCACAGAAAGTTACTCGTGCATATGTGCACGGGACGAAAATACACCCGCGATTCGGCGAGGGTCAATTTATACGC
The DNA here is from genome assembly GCF_036013475.1 of Columba livia. NCBI lineage: Eukaryota > Metazoa > Chordata > Aves > Columbiformes > Columbidae > Columba > Columba livia. Next base: position 1,179,069 of record NW_027043029.1, read on the forward strand.
GCTCAAATGGAGCGGGGAAAGTTATACGTGCGTATGTGCACGGAAAGTATAAATATACTCGCAATCCTGCGAGAAGTTTTACTTACACCCGTGGCGGTGTCAGCATTCAGGACACAGAACCACGGGCGTAGTTATATGCGGTGCTTTATTTCAGCGCTGGGAAACCAGGGGCTCGCACCCAAAGCTGGTTCCGACCACTGATTCAAACTTCACCATTCTATACAATTTGGTTACATACATATTCATTGAAGTTACAACGTGTATATTGCATATTCATTAGGTTACACAATTATTTCACAATATCAGTTGCAACACCTTGGAACTACTCTAAGCACGCGCAGTGTCCTCTGGTGGTCGTTCAGGGGGTCTTCAGGATGAAGTAAGTAGTCTTCATCACTAGTGTACTTTTCACCTTTCGTCACTGCACATGCGCACTTCGTATAAAATTATACAAATTCTTGGATGATAGCAAATGTACCTTCTCAGCACTTTCAAGATAAGATAAGAACTTACTGAGAACTAACAGGACTAATTTTCAGTTCTCTACAATATGAGCTCGTATACAACTTGCAGAGCTTTTACGATAAGGTAGGAATCCTGGATATGGTCTACAGAATCAGAAACACAGCCCAGCCCACAAAACTCAATTCAACTCTAACAGCGGCGAGGCAAGCGGAGTCTCCATCCCAGGGAGGGGGCTCTCCTGGCGCAGTGGCTGAGCTCGTACTCCGAGAGACCCCCACACAAAATGGGGCCGGGTCTCGACGAGCGTCCCGTTTTTATCTGATCAGATCTGACTGTAGGCACTCTAGAAGCTTCTCTGCACCCCCCACACTGGCTGCGGGTGCCCCTGAAGCCTTACCCTGGCCGCTGGCGCCCAGCGGCTCGGCACTCCCCTCTCCCAATGGCCCAGGAGCCAGGGTGCTCCGGGCCAAACAAAAGAAGCTGTTAGCCTCAAGTAGCAGAGAAAAGGGGGAGATGTGCCATCCTGAAGGAGGGAGGGGGGTTTGCATTCTGCCACACAGTGCTGGGGTGCTGCCTGCCCTGCCAAGCTCTGCCCCTCCACCCAAAGCCCTGCCAGCTCCCCCTCCCCGAGGCTGCCCCCTCCTTGTCCCCTCTCCTCCTTCCCCCCAGCCCCTCAGGGCGTCCCCAGCTGCTGACAGGGTTCCCCAGAGCATTCTGCCCCCATCTCCCCATGGAGCTCCCCAAAAGGCAGAGCTTGGGCTCCCCAAGGACCTGTCTCCAAGCCTGGGCTGGCAGCAGCTGCTCAGAGCCAACAGAGAAAGCACAAACCAGCACGTCAGGGCAGGGCTCAGAGCTCCAGCACCCCCGGGACCCCCCAGAGCCAAGACCCCTCTGGCCACCACCTCGCCTGTCCCAGCCCCGCTCTCCTGGCAGCAGAGGGAGCAAGGCCACCCCCGATGGCCTTCAAACAACATGAGCCACGCACTCGCTTCTGATTTTTAACATCTTGTTTAGACAGGTTAAATAAAATTAAAATCAGGTGGCAGTTCATGGCAGATGCAGAAAACCACCCGAAGGGAGGAAATTCAAAGCAAAGGCTGCAAGTTTGGGGTGTTTTTTTCTGTTTGGTCGGGTTTGTTTGCCTCTCTGTGCCCAAGGAACCTGCGTGTTTGGGAGCAGAGGGCATGGAAATCCTGTGCGCAGTGCTGCAAGAGCTGGGGACTTTGCTACAGGGAAATTAAAGGCAATGAGCTCCCCCAGCAGTGCCAGAAACCCTGACCAGGGCAGGTCCAGCCCCTCAGCAGCTCCTCTGAGCGCTTTGCAAAGTTTCATGGCAGCAGCAGTTTAATTGCAGCAGCAAGTCCCTGGGGAAATGTCACCCCACAGGCGTGTGTCCCTGAGCACAGGGGGCTGCCACGCCAGGATCAAAGTGCTGTCCTGTCCTTGTCCCTAAAATGGATGCAGGTCCGCAGCACACTGGCCTGTGCCCTGCAGGGATGTGACATGCACTCAGCCACAGGGCCTGAGGCCACTGGGTTGGGCTCCCATGGCACCATCCCCTGGTGGCACCATCCCCTGGTGGCACCATCCCCTGGTGGCACCACCAAGACCAGCACGGCGCTCACTCTTGGGCTCCGTGAGGGCGGCCGGGACAGTGAGTTCGCCCACCCAAGGGAGGTCAGAGCTCAGCTGAAGGCAGGAGGTGGGTGACGGCAGTGGGGCTGGAGGGACAGCGGGGCTGGGGGCATTTGGCAGGGCAGAGCAAGGCCCATGGGGAGGACGTGGCACAGGAGAGGGTGCTGGGAGCTGGGGGTGCTGGGAGCAGCAGGGGGTCCCAGTGAGTGTGGGGGGTGCAGGTGGGATGTGCGGGGCAGGGGGTGCGGTGTGTGCTGGAGGTGCCGGTGGGTGCGGGAGGTGCCGGTGGGTGCGGGAGGTCTTTTGGGTTGGAGGGACCTTCCCAGCTCCCCAGTGCCCCCCTGCCATGAGCAGGGACATCTTCAGCAGCTCAGGGTGCTCAGAGCCCCGTCCAGCCTGGCCTGGGATGTCTCCAGGGATGGTTCAGCCACCACCTCTCTGGCCAACCCGGGACAGGCTCTCACCACCCTCCCTGGAAAAACGTCTCAGGCCGCCCATAGAATCTGATTCTTGTCAAAAATCTTGTGCCAAGAAGCGGAAATCCTTACCTGCCGTCGTCCTGGCCTCCCAGGGACACAAGATAAATGCCTCTGGGCGAGAACGAGAGTCCCTCGACTTTGCCCTCGTGCAGCGAGAGCCGAGCAAGTAACTCCTGCTTTGGGAAATCCCAGAGGATGACGTCTGCCTGCGGGGCAAAGCAGAAGGGGGGGATGGCAGAGCATGAGCTGTAACTCGCAGGATCAGGGAGAACAACGTTCTCTGGCAGGAAAGTTGTTCGAAGGAGCCCAGCCCAAGCTTCTCTGCAGCCCTGGGCACCCCTGACACAAAGAGGCTTCAGACTGGGTGCTGTAAGAAGCATTATTCCAGCTGAGCACTTGAGTAGCTCTGCTTCATTTCAGCACCTACATTTACCTGAGACACTGAGTATTTGACTTAGGTTTTAAAATACTGAAAGCACTAAAACCTGATCCCTTCCAAGTGTCTTGAGGTCTTTCAAATAGGCAAAAATAAAACGAGAAGAACTTGAGAGGTCTGAAAATGCAGGTAGGTACCTGTCAAGGGCTTTGGAAAGTCCTAAGCAGCTCTGGAACTCAGGTCTCACTTGAAATAAACCAGCATTTATTAATTAATGTCTAATGAGATTTTGGCTGCCACACGCCCACAACACTTGGGATAAAAAGGACTGGAACTAAAAATCCCTCAATCCTAGGGAGACTGCTTCATGTTTTACAAAAACATAAAGGCACATCCAGCAATGGAGTAACTACAATTTCCCATTGCCTTCAGCATCTTCCCATTGCAGATATTTATTTTCCAACAAAAGAAAAAATAAACGAAAGGTGTTCCCACCACTGGCAAGCCAACTCCAATTTCTCTGGTCAATACTAAGCGGTTAAAATCAGAGCATTACCCACCTTGAATCCAATGCAGGTGACTTGTCCTGAAGCGACGTACATCCCATCCCTGGACACGACAACGCAGGACATGTTATCGGCGTGGCCATGCAAGAAACTCTGTTTCTTAGTGTCCAGGTGCTGAATCACCACCGTACAGCCCAGGGGGTACAGGACGTGCTCCCTGTCGGGGTGGCAGATGAGGCCACAGGGAACATGTCCTGCAAGAGAAACGGGTGAAAGATCCGCTGGCTGCCAACAGTTCAGGGGCTGCAGAAACCACTGGCTCCCCACGGTTTACCTCACAAGGCGAGGGGGGGGAAGGAAAAGAACCTTCCAGTTCTCCCCAGAGCTGTTCAGCAGAACAACCCCGTGTCGAACAGCACGGTCACCCTTGTAATAAGTGATGGCCAAAATTGTTAATGTTGAACAAATCGAGTAGGATTCAATTATATTATGCATATTGATGTAAGCAGTAACTGCGCTTGTGCAAGTCTGATTATGTTTTGTAGAACCTTGTAGTAGTAGTTAAGCCAATGCCTGGATTGCCTGGATGGTGCCACAGGTAACAGGACTCCCGGGTGGTGCCACAGATAACAGGACTCCCGGATGGTGCCACAGATAACAAAGTTCCAGAGACGGAAATTCCCAGCGTGTGAACGAGCGTATAACATATATAAGCACACACGAAAAGTTGAGTGGTGTGCCTGTTGGCGGAACTGAGCTTCCCCCGGTCACCCAGCGCTGTTTTGCCTAATTACCGCTTGCTAAATAAAATTGACTGATTGACTCAGAATTGATTTATTGGCTCTTATTTATAACAAATTTTGGTGCCGTGACTCGGATTAAGGATCTCTGGGAGGGACTCCTAAACTTCAGGGAGGCGCCCCGTCCCGTTTTCAGACGGCCCTGGAGTGGACGGAGGATCACCCTGAAACCTTAACCTGCGAACCCTAAATTTAGGTAATTAGGCAAAAGAATTGAACCCCGTAAACCTTTGTGCACGAAGAACCGGACGAAGACCCCGGGGAGGGTAAGTATAGAAAGCAATTCCGTTCGGTTGGGGTGGGTATCCTGGAGTGTGCATGAATGAGACGCCCCCCCGCTTGGGGAGGAAGCGAAGTGAGTGTGGACCCTGCCGTAAGGCAGGGCGGGACTCTCTAGTAGTGCGGTTCTCATAGCCCGCGAGGGCGTGAGCCACGAACGAGGGGTGCGTGTGTGTGTGTGAAAGAAGACACTCCGGAAGATGGGACAGAGGAAGAGCAAGCCTTCTGATCCCATGGGGAAGGGGCCCAAGGAGAGGTTACCGGATATTCCCCGAGATTCCCCATTGGGCCTTATGCTCAAGAACTGGGAAGGTGCAGCTTGCACGCGAAACAAAGGTAGGGAAAAAATGGTTTATTATTGCACGCATGTCTGGGGAAACCAGCAGATTAGACCAGATCGTTTATTTTGGCCAATTTTTGGGTCATATGAGAACTGGATTTGTCAGGCCCTAAATCTTTACCAACGGCACCAACAAGGGCCGGGCGCTGACATTAAGTGGCCACAGCAGCGTCCTAACTGGGATAATCAAAACCCGGAACACAGGGGCCATATGGGAGATCTCCGCACTATAATCGTCCAAGGGATTAAGGAATCTGTCCCTCGAGGGCAGAACATAAATAAAGCCTTTAATGAACAACAAAAGAAAGATGAGACTCCCACAGAATGGTTAGAAAGACTAAGAAAGAGCTTGCAGCTTTATTCCGGGATAGACCCTATGACACCGGTCGGGCAAGCTCTTTCAAAAACACAGTTTGTGGCGAAGTCATGGCCGGATATTAGAAAGAAGTTCGAAAAGTTGGAAGATTGGCAAGAGAAAGGGTTGGACGAGTTGCTAAGGGAAGCGCAGAAGGTTTATGTGAGAAGGGAGGAAGAGACCCAGAGGAGACAAGCTAAAATGTTAGTAGCGGCAGTTGGAGAGGGACAGAGGACGGCTCCACAGAAGGGAGGGCCACCACGCATAGGTGGGAACGGGCCACCTCAGGGAAGTCAAGTCGGACTGAAGGACTTGAAGGAAATCGAATGTTTTTACTGTCAGAGGAAGGGACATATGCGAAGGAGCTGTAGGAAACGTATACAGGATGAGAAAATGTATTTTGCTGAGTAGGGGTGTCAGGGGCTCTATTTGCTGGGGACTTCTAAAACAACAGAGCCCTTGATAAAATTGAAATCAGGTCCCCAGCACCAGGAGATGGAATTCCTGGTAGATTCAGGGGCAGAAAGATCTACTGTCCAAACTGTACCCTGGGGATGCACTCCATCCTTGGAGAAAGTACAAGTAATAGGGGCAAAAGGAGAACCCCTTTCTGTACCCATAATTAAAGGAGTAGAAGTAGAATCCCCATCCCGGATAGGGGTAGGGTCCTTTTTATTAGTATCTGAAGCTGAATATAACCTATTAGGAAGGGATTTAATCGTCGAATTGGGGATTAGTTTGGAGGTAAAAGATCGAGAATTGAAAGTAAAACTGTACGCTTTAACAACCGAAGACGAAGCTAAGATCAATCCTGAAGTATGGTACACTCCCGAGTCGGTTGGAAAATTAGATATTCCACCAATTACAGTGACAATAACGGATCCGGAAGTACCGATACGTGTTAAACAATACCCTATATCACAGGATGGGAGACGCGGGCTGCAACCAGTAATTGATCCATTGTTACAACAAGGGTTACTAGAACCATGCATGTCGCCCCACAATACCCCCATCTTACCTGTAAAGAAATCAGATGGGTCCTATCGTCTAGTACAAGACCTCCGTGAAGTAAATAAAAGAACAGTAACTAGATTTCCGGTGGTGGCCAACCCTTATAACCTATTAAGCCAAGTGTCCCCAGAATTGACCTGGTATAGTGTAATAGACCTAAAGGATGCCTTCTGGGCCTGTCCTTTGAGAAAAGAATGTCGTGACTATTTTGCCTTGGACTGGGAGAACCCTGATACCCATCGGAAGCAACAACTTAGATGGACGGTTCTTCCACCGGGATTTGCTGAATCTCCAAACCTCTTTGGGCCCTGGAACAAGTCTTGGAGAATTTTGAACTGGAACCTGCAGTAGTTTTAGTACAATATGTAGATGACCTATTAATAGCTGGAAAAAGCCAAGATAGTGTGCGAAGCACCAGCATTAAGTTATTAAATTTCTTGAGTCTAAAGGGTTTAAAGGTATCAAGATCTAAACTGCAATTTACCGAGGAAGAGGTAAAATATTTAGGGCACTGGTTGAGCGAAGGGACTAAGAGACTAGATCCAGATCGAGTAAATGCTATTTTATCCCTCCAGCCTCCCAAGAATAAAAGGCAGGTGCAACAACTTTTAGGTCTTTTCGGCTACTGTAGACAATGGATTGAAAATTACAGTAACAAGCTTAAGTTCTTATATCAGAAGTTAGTGGGGGAAGGTCTGATGAAATGGAGTACAGAAGATGATCAACAATTAGACAACTTAAAAGCTGATTTAGTAAATGCCCCAGTACTGAGTCTGGTGGATGCCCGAAGACCTTTTTACTTATTTGTTAACACGGAGGGTGGAACGGCCTTTGGGGTCCTAACGCAAGAATGGGCAGGTAAAAAGAAACCTGTAGGATATTATTCCAAACTATTAGATCCAGTTAGTCGCGGTTGGCCTACCTGTTTACAGGCCATAGTTGCTACTGCTCTCCTAGTTGAAGAAGCTGGAAAAATAACTATGGGAGGGGAATTAAAGGTATACACACCTCATAATATACGAGGGGTATTGCAGCAGAAAGCTGACAAATGGATTACGGATGCTAGGTTATTGAAATATGAAGGGATCCTATTGCACTCTCCTAAGTTAGAGCTTGAAACCACTAACTTGCAGAATCCAGCCCAATTTTTGTATGGGGAACCGAGCGAATCTCTTTCCCATGATTGTATCAGGGTAATAGAATATCAAGTCAAAATAAGAGAGGATTTAGAAGAAGAGGAGTTGCTATGTGGAGACAAACTGTTTGTAGATGGATCATCGCGGGTAGTGGACGGAAAGAGGAAATCAGGATACGCCATAACAGATGGAAATAGCTGGACAACTAAGGAGTCGGGTCCCCTTAACTCAGGATGGTCGGCACAGGCTTGTGAGTTGTTCGCAGTATTGAGGGCGTTACAGTTGTTAAAAGATAAGAGAGGAACAATATTTACAGGTTCTAAATATGCATTTGGGTTGGTTCACACGTTTGGAAAAATTTGGGAAGAGAGGGGCCTAATGAATTCTCAGGGTAAAGGATTAATACATGAGACCTTAATACAGCAAACTTTGGAGGCATTAAGAGGGCCCAAAGAAATCGCGGTAGTTTACGTAAAGGGCCATCGGAAGGGAACCTCCACGCAAATAAGAGGGAATAATTTAGCAGATGAGGAAGCTAAGAAAGCTGCGTTACTGGTAATAAAAGCAGTTGAACAGGACTCTGTACAAACTAGGTATGCTATGAGATTTACAAATCAGGAAAAGGAGAAATTGGGGCAAATGGGAATAGTCGAACGAGAGGGGAAGTGGTGGCTACCGGATGAGAGGGAAATGCTCCCGAAAGGAGCGGCTTGGTGAGTTTTAAGAGAATTTCATAGGCAAACCCATTGGGGAGTGCAGGCCCTGGTAGATCAGTTCGCTAATAAATATATGACCCTGGGAGTGTATGATTTAGCAAAAAGAATCGTTGGAGAATGTTTAACCTGTCAAAGGATAAATAAACAGTGTCTTAGGGAAAGAGTCCCTAGGGGAAGACAACTGGCCAAGAAGCCATTCGAAAGGATTCAGGTAGACTTTACGGAATTACCGAAGGTAGGCAGATATAAATACCTTCTAGTTATGGTAGACCGCCTAACTCACTTTGTTGAAGCCTTTCCAGTAGCTCGGGCCACTGCAAGGACAGTAGTAAAAACATTATTAGAGCATATCATACCTAGATATGGGATCATGTCAGTTATCGATTCGGACAGAGGACCCCATTTTACTTCCAAAATAATTAGAGAAACGTTAGAAGCTCTGGGAACCAAGTGGGAATATCACACTCCTTGGCACCCCCAGAGTTCAGGAAAAGTTGAAAGGATGAAAGGAGAAATTAAAAAGCACCTGACCAAATTAATGATAGAAACCAGAATGAACTGGCTGAAGTGCCTCCCCTTAGCCCTCTTGAACATAAGGACACAACCGAGGGCCGATACAGGACTTTCCTCCTTTGAAATGTTATATGGAATGCCCTATGATTTGGAGAAGCCAATCGAACACCCTAAAGTGGAAGAAAAGATGTTACAAGAATATCTTATAGAACTCACGAGAAGGAGGCAAGAACTGTTAAAGCGAGGCCTGGTGGTTCAAAGACCACCTTTAGATGTAGCAATACATAGTATTAAGCCGGGAGATCAAGTACTTGTAAAAACATGGAAGGAATCATCGTCAACCCCTCGCTGGGAGGGACCTTTCCTTGTTTTACTCACCACAGATACCGCAGTCCGCGCCGCAGAAAGAGGATGGACACACGCTAGTCGAGTAAAAGGTCCTATCCTACATACAGACTGGGAAGTCACCGGGGAACCGGATGAGTTGAAGCTGACCTTCAGGAGGAAACAGACACGTGACGTATAGCCGTAGATACTAAGCTTCTTATGGACAACTGTAAGGAATTGCGGAAGTTACATATCACATGTCCTGTATGCAAACAATGTAATCCTTGGGTATGTCGTGTGTGTAGCGGGTGAGGGATACAGCAGTGGGAAAAGTTTCCTTATGTTGAACGATGGTGTGATGAGTGTTTGGGAAAAACCATAAATACTGTGGAAATACTGTGGAAATTACTGGACGGGAAAATTGGCCTAGATACAGACATTATAGAAGAGATTGGTACAGAACTGTTGCACAGTTAGGAGAGGAACTTATAGTTAAGAACATAGTGTGTAGTAAAAATATTCAGTACTTTCTGTATGACCCGTAAGTCCAGACATTTGGGAAATAACCAAGAGGAAGTGTAAGAAGCGTTTAGTAAAAATACGGGAATGTTCCAAACCCTGTGAGGATTCGGGACAGTGGCCAAACCCTTGTATTTGAAAATAGCCCTATTGGGTTGAGTATTGGAAAGTGGGTTGTGACAGAACAAGGAGAGGATTCAGGAGGCAGTCCCCTGAAGACTACAACTGCTGCCGAGAAGAAAACTTACCCGGCTACTCTGAAGCAACAGAGTAGGCCCAGGGCAAGGCAGAGGGGTATCCTTGTGGGGACTGGCAAGTGCCTCCGAAAACTCCTAAAATAAAGCAGCTCCGTTAAGCAGAACAACCCTCAACAAAATGAACCTCCACTGGCTGATTTTCAGCCAACCAGGGGCCGGGTCGCTCTCCCTAATCCTCCTTACCTTACCGGTAATAATAGCAATAAAGCAGGGGAGTTCTCACCAACCTTTTAAATGGACCCTCTATCGATGGGAGGGCCAAACGATCATACAACAACAGAGCACATCAGGGTCACCTTCTTTTACTGCAGCCTTCTGCCAATTAGTTCAGATTGAGCCATGCCTTAACAAAATGGGGTTTTATATGTGCCCCAGCACAGGGCCCTCGTAATGTAATACCCCAGGACACTATTACTGCGCTTACTGGGGGTGTGAAACGATTGCCTCAAGCTGGCCAATTCCTCCGGCAAATACTGATAAGTTCTTAAAGGTTGGATGGGGACCTGTAGGATGCATTCCTCCTTCGGGAGTCGTGAACCAAGGCCGCCGACTAAAACTCGGTTATCCTCGCAACCGAAACGAGCGGGACAGTGATGGCGAGTATGAATATATATTCCTTAACATAACAAACCCTGAACATAGTGGATGGCTTGTTGGGAAAACCTGGGGAATGCGGTATTATGAACCGGGTGATGATAGGGGAGGCATGTTCTTCATAAAGAAGGAAGAAGTTAAACCGACCCCTCGAGCGATAGGTCCCAATCCAGTAGTAAAATCCCCTCCCCCTCTGGGTAAGGAGACAAGGACAGTAGAGAAGGAGAATATAATAGTAAAAGAGGAAACTGTCACTGAAGCCTTGAAATCTCTGAATACTGAAGCCTCGCAATCTTTGAATCCTCTATGGGAAATTATCCGGGCTACTTATCAAACCCTAAACTATACTCAACCCAACTTAACCACTGGTTGCTGGTAGTGTTATAATGTTAATCCACCCTTTTATGAAGCTATAGGGGATAATCGTCGGTATAGCATAAACAAGGAGTCTGTGCCTATTCAATGTCCTTGGGAAAAGCAGAAAAGAGGGATAACTATGCAACATGGAACTGGGATAGGGACTTGTATAGGTAAAGTACCAAATTCCAAGAGACCACTTTGTGGGAATATCGTACCGAGCCTTAACGAAACCACAGGATATATTATTCCCCCGAATGGAACAAAATGGATATGTTCTAGGACGGGACTTACGCCATGTGTGTCTTTAAAGGTGTTCAACAGTTCCCGAGAGTATTGCATGTTAGTTACCATCATCCCAAGGATATTGTATCATCAAGAAAATGTAATGTATGATATTTGGGATACAGGACTCCATCGTACAAACAGGAACCCATTACAGCCATTACTATAGCCACGTTGCTAGGGTTAGGGGCAGCCGGAGCAGGAACAGGGAGAGCTTCACTTGTTCAACAGAATCAAGGATTCAGTTCCTTGAAGACTGCGATAGATGAGGACCTAGAGAGAACTGAAAACTCCATAACCGCCTTAGAGAGACCTCTAACCTCGCTATCTGAAGTGGTGTGGCAAAACAGGAGAGGGATGGATCTCCTTTTCTTACAGCAAGGTGGACTATGCGCAGCCTTGAAGGAAGAGTGTTGTTTTTATGCAGATCACACAGGGGTAGTCCGGGACTCGATGGCAAAATTAAGGGAGAGACTGGAACAGAGAAAAAGGGAAAGAGAAGCTGCAAAAGGGTGGTACGAGTCTTGGTTTATTCAGTCCCCGTGGCTAACTACATTGCTATCCACAGTAGCTGGACCCTTGATGATATTATTACTCACCCTAACCTTTGGACCCTGTATCCTAAATCGACTTATTGGACTAGTTAAAAACCGTGTAGAGCGGGTACACCTTATGCTGCTACAGAAACATGGAACTGATGAAGAAGCTGAAATGACCTTACTAGCCCGAAAAGCGGTAATTCGATTTGATCAACAAATAAATGGGTAAAAAAAAAAAGGGGGGGAATTGTAATAAGTGATGGTAAAAATGGTTTATGTTGAACAAATCAAGTAGGATTCACTTATATTATGCATATTGTTGTAAGCAGTAACTGCGCTTGTGCAAGTTTGATTATGTTTTGTGGAACCTTGTAGTAGTAGTTAAGCCAATGCCTGGATTGCCTGGATGGTGCCACAGATAACAGGACTCCCGGATGGTGCCACAGGTAACAGGACTCCCGGATGGTGCCACAGGTAACAGGACTCCCGGATGGGGCCACAGGTAACAAAGTCAGCGGCAGCGGGGCCGGGAGCGCTCGGGCTGCGCCCGCCCGGGACGGCCCGGGACCGAGGGCTCCGCCGCTGCAGCCCGTTTCGTGCCGTTTGCACCCCGGCTTACACGGCTGCAGCCTTCCTGCTGCTGCAGCTCACACATCTTTCTTCCTTCTTACCGCACAGCAGGTCACACTCACAAACGTTCCGTGCTCGCTGGCATAAGAACATCTGCAGAAGAATCTACAAACATTACACAGATATACCACCGACCACAGCTTTATGAACTTTCAGGTTAAAGTTCCTGCAGCTATCCATGTTTCAATCAAACAGACACCACCAGCAGAGCTGCTGCCTCTGCCGTCTTTGCTCAGAAAGCAGTGACAACACCAGAAAACACATTGGCAGCCGGTGCTTTGACCAGTGAAGGTGGGATCTACAAAAGTCTGATTAAACCAAGCAGCCTGAGGTCTTTATCAAACTGCAGATCTGCCAGGAATGCTGAAATGCAAGAGTTTACTCCTGCACTATTCCACAATGGAACAGCCGCTTCATATCAAAAATCATCTCAAAGTTCCAAACCGGTACATTAAAAAGCTGTCACTAGGTATTAGAAGACCACTGCAAGATCTTATTGCTTTTTGAGTTAAACCATAATTTTTCAATAATCCAAAACCCAAACAGTTTCTGCAGTCTGTTGCTCATCCTCCTGTTCACTCATTAGCACTGCAGCAATCAGTTTTTATACGACGTGTCAACAGAGGCGATTGAAAAACCCCAAACAAAACTTATTGAAGCCCACGGACCCCCCGCCCTCCCTGCCCCCCCCACCCTGAGCCCCACGATCAGCACCTGGTGCGGGAGAGGAGCAGAACTCGACAGACAGAACCAGAAATGCGACTGCGGGGAGAAGGAAACACCAAGGGAGTTACAGCTTCCTTAACGTTCCAAATCTGATGTCTTCCAAACCAAAGCTTGCGAGCGGTGGAGGAAAAAGCTGAGACGACTCAATGTGAGTGACAGAGCATAGTTGAATTTATTGGTCCAGGGTACACATATTTATACAGATAACCTAGATAAAGCATCTTATATACAGCATAAAGCATCCCGTATACAGCTTACTAGATACAGCATCCCAGATACAGCATCCCAGATACAGCATACCAGATACAGGATCCCAGATGTAGTATCCTAGATACAGCATCCCAGATACAGCATCCCAGATACAGCATCCAAGATACAGCATCCCAGATATAGCAACCTAGATACAGCATCCCAGATACAGGATCCCCGATACAGAATCCCAGATACAGCATCCTCCTAGATACAGGATCCTAGATACAGCATCCCAGATACAGGATCCCTGATACAGAATCCCAGATACAGCATCCTAGATACAGGATCCCAGATACAGCATCCCAGATACAGCATCCTAGATACAGCATCCTAGATACAGCATCCCAGATACAGGATGCCAGATATAGTATCCTAGATACAGCATCCAGATACAGCATCCCAGACACAGCATCCAAGATACAGCATCCTAGATACAGCATCCTAGATACAGCATCCCAGATACAGGATCCCAGATATAGTATCCTAGATACAGCATCCCAGATACAGCATCCTAGATACAGAATCAGATATGCAACTTCCTAGATACAGCATTCTTGATACAGCATCCCCAATACAGCGTCCTAGATACAGCATCCCAGATACAGGATCCCCGATACAGAATCCCAGATACAGCATCCTAGATACAGGATCCTAGATACAGCATTCCAGATACAACATCCTAGACACAGCATCCTAGACACAGCGTCCTAGATACAGCATCACAGATACAGAATCCCCGATACAGCATCCTAGATACAGGATCCCCGATACAGCATACCATATACAGAATCCCCGATAGAGCATCCTAGATACAGCATCCCAGATACAGCATCCCCAATACAGCATCTTAGATGCAGCATCCCAGATACAGCATCCTAAACTGAGCAACCCAGATACACCATATCCGATACAGCATCCTAGACACAGTATCCTAGATACAGCATCGCAGATGCAACATCCTAGATACAGCATCCCAGATACAGCATCCCAGATACAGCACCCTAGATACACCGTCCCAGATACCGCATCCTGGATACAGCATGCCGGACACTGCATCCAAGATACAGCATCCTAGATCCAGCATTCCAGATACAGCATCCCGGATAGGGCATCCCGGATACAACATCCTATATACAGCATCTTAAATACAGCATCTTAGATACAGAATCCTAGAAACAGCATCCCAGATACAGCACCCCAGATACAGCATCCTAGATACAGCATCCCAGATACAGGTTCCCAGATATAGTATATTAGATACGGCATCCAAGATACAGCATCCCAGATACAGCATCCTAGAGAGCATCCCAGATACAACATCCCAGATACAGCATCCTGGATACAGCATAAGAGATGCAACATCCTAGATAGAGCATTCTAGATGCAGCATCCCGGATACAGCATCCTAGATACAGCATCCTAGATACAGGATCCCTGATGCAGAATCCCAGATACAGCATCCCAGACACAGGATCCTAGATACGGCATTCCAGATACAGCATCCTAGATACAGGATCCTAGATACAGCATCCCAGATACAGCATTCCAGATACAGCATCCTAGTCACAGCATCCTAGATATAGCATCACAGATACAACATCTAGATACAGCATCCTAGATATAGCATCACAGGTACAACATCCTAGATACAGCATCCCAGATACAGGATCCCCAATACAGCATCCCAGATACAGCATCCTAAACACAGCAACCCAGATACACCATATCCGATACAGCATCCTAGACACAGCACCACAGATGCAACATCCTAGATACAGCATCCTAGTTACAGCATCCCAGATACAGCATCCTAGATACAGCATCACAGATACAGCATCCTAGATACAGCGTTCCAGATACAGCATCGCAGATACAGCATCCCAGATACAGCAACCTAGATACAGCATCCCGGATACAGCATGCCGGATACAGCATCCAAGATACAGCATCCTAGATCCAGCATTCCAGATACAGCATCCCGGATAGAGCATCCCGGATACAGTATCCTATGTACAGCATCTTAAATACAGCATCCTAGATACAGAATCCTAGAAACAGCATCCCAGATACAGCATCCCAGGTACACCCTCCTAGATATATCATCCAAAATACAACATCCTAGATGCAACATCCTGGGCCAGGATAAGAACGTCTGCACCATGACATCTCAAAAGCCCCCGCGGGGCAGCAGGAAGGAAGCTGCTGATCGAGGCCGTCGCTGCGGCACTTCTGTCAGTGCTCACGGGCCAGAGAGGAAAAGGCGACTCATTTCTTCTTGTCCTTGCAGAACGAGCTCCCTGGGGTCGTGAATTACATCAGGCTGCAAGTGCTGAGCAACTGGGGCCACCCGGACTACACCTGCCTGTATCGGTTCAGGGTGCACGGTGATCCGCCCAGAGATGGGGGAGACGTTCCTGTTTCTTCTACCAATAAATTCCATTAATGTTCACCCAGTCGAGTTCCCGTTTGCTTTGCCTGTGATGCTGCCTGGTCCTCCCTGAGCTCACTGGAGCTCCCCATCCTTCTCTCAACCACCAGCTTATGGGAGACTTCAGGAGCACACAGCAAGATTGTCCTTGTTAGGGGAAATGGAAAACTCAGTCACAAATCTGCAGAAAGCCTGACATGCACACACTTGCTGCGACACAGGAACATCAGCAAGGCCCTGCCTGGACACCAGAGATTAAATTAATGGACCATTTTCTTGTGCAGGAATAAATTAAGGATCGACTGAATGGAACCATCTGTTGTTACCTGTTTTCACAAGAGGCACATGCTGCTTCAGCTTCCACTTTCAGTCTTTTGCCGATGAGAAAATGGAAGTGTGTGTTTTTGTAAGAAGGAAACCTTAATTGGAAAGTTGGTTCATGAACTGTTTTGCCTCTCTGGGCACCTATGGACTGAATAGCCCAGGAACCGTTACAGAGTGATGAGCAAAGCAATCCCAGGACACTTAAAGATCCCATACCCACACCAGTCTGTCCTTCCTTTTGACCCGAGCTCCCCAAGGCCCAAGGCCACAGAGACCATAGAGATCCATAGGGACCATAGGGACTCATAGAGACCCATGGAGACCATAGAGACTTATAGTGACCATGGAGACCATAGAGACCCATAGAGACCCATAGGGACCATAGAGACCCATAGAGACCCACAGAGACCATAGAGACCCATAGAGACCATAGAGACCCACAGGGACCATAGAGACCATAGAGACCATAGAGACCATAGAGACCCATAGAGACCCATAGAGACCATAGAGACCCATAGAGACCCATAGAGACCATAGAGACCCATAGAGGCCACAGGGCAGTCGTGCGCTCGGGCCACACCAGGGAGGAGAGAGCAGGACCAGCGCTTGGCACCCAGGGCTGGGAACAGCAATTTGTGCTCTGAGCTGGGGCTTAGTCCATGTGCGAGCCCAGCACGGGTCCAGATACCAAACTGAGGGTGTCGGTTCACCCCCGGTGCCACACACACGGCACCTTCTTCCATCGCCTCCTCCGATGAGCTGTTTTGCAGCCCCTTCCAGCTCAGCCCAGCTCAGACACCTGCACTCTGGCTCAGGGCTGCCTGGGGCTGGTGACCCTCGGGGCAGCAGCAGGAACCGCTCTGACCCTGGTTGTGGGGCTGTCCCTGGGCTGAGCCTCGGGCCCAGGGCTGCTGAACTGGGCCATGCTGGGGCCCAGGGCTGCTGAGGTCGACAGGTCCCCATGGCCTGTCTGTGCTGGGAGACACCTGCTCCTGCAGCACCCCTGGTCCTGATCCCGAACCTGGTCCATCCTCACCCAGAAGTACACTTTAGTTTGGTTTTTTTTTGTTAAAACTGAAGTTAATTCAGGTAGAGGCAGAGCCTATTTAGGAGTTTTGGTAGTTTGGGGACAGAGGCCAGTGTGGGGCTGGGACCCTTGGGGGTGAGGGCTCTTTCTGCCCCGTGCCCTTGGCCTGGCGCTCACAGCTGGGAAGGGACTGTCCAAACTCCTGCCGGGAGGAGCCAGATGTGGCCACCCCCGGCACAGCCTCAGGGTCTGCTGCCAACCTGCCCTCAGATCATCTCTGCCCAGCTGGACATGGCCCAGGAGTCACTGCCAGTGCTGCTGTTCTCCATGGGGCAGCGTGGTGCTCAGCAGGCACAGCCAGAGCTGCTCCTGTGCCTTATCTTGTAAGCGATCAGTGTAGTTTGTAGTTGCTTTTGGTAGATATGAGCAGAACTTCACAGCTTAAAATTGTAGCAAATCCAGCTTACAAGTAACACGAAGCAAAGAGTATATTAAAAATCATACCACCTTAAGTCCCTAAAGAATTGATTATATTTAGTGTGCCTCTACTTAAGGTAAATGATTAATATGAAACTTAAATTGGTCTCATCCACTGAGCTGTGAGTAGTAAAACCATTGCCATACAGCTCACTTATTTAGCAGGGAGAGCTCACAGTGGCTCACCCACGCTGTCGTATTTATGGAATGAATTGATAGACTCATAGACACATTGCATACAGTAGTAAAAGTGTCTGAGACTTGTACGCCCACAAGTTCCCGGTGTTCATCTGCTCTTCTGCTTCCCTGTGGGTCTCCTGGCAGGAGTTCTTGGCCTGGGTACGGCTCAGGCCCTCCCCTCCTCTGGAGCCTGGACCAAACTGCTGTGGGTTTGGCTGGGGGTGACTGGGGGATCGAGTGCATCTGCCACCCCTGGCAGCCCAGAGAGAACTGAGCCAGACAACGGGACTCCTTTCCGCAACATCCCCATAGATGGATGCTCCTGGAGCAAGGAGATGGCACTGAGTGTGTCTGTGACATCCCCACCATGCACCAGCCGCTGGGGAAATGGAGCGGTGCAGCAGGCTGTTCAAGACTGTGCTCAGAGCAATGGGTGGTGAACTTCTAGAAACTGGGATGGAAATTTAGCAGCCAGGTGCCCAGGGCCGAGCTGGCCTGAGCCTCCCAAGGGGACCTCCTGACCCTCCCCACCCAGGCACAGGGTCACAGTGGGGCCCTTTGTGACCTCACTTGGTGACACCCACTGCCCCGCATGTGATCGGTGCAGCTGCAGCCCCAGCCCACACTGTCCGACAGGACGGTGACAGGACAGGGTGCGAGCACGGAGCTGGCGAGAGCCCCGAGCGTAGCCCACGTCTGTCAGAGAATCAGAGAATCTTCTTGGTTGGAAGCGACCCTTAAGATCATCGAGTCCAACCACAACCTAGCTCTAGCTGCCCCCGGCAGACTCTCTGCTGCCCCTGGCAGACTTGGAGCAAGGAGCTCCTGAGCTCACGTCTTTCCCCAACGAGGAGCACACGAGACAGCCCACACCTTTCATCGCTGCCTCTGGCAGAGCTGCAGCACCAAGGCGTTTTGCAGAAGCATCCGCCTTCCCCATCCTTAGTCCTAGCCTTTGACTGCAAAATGGCGGAGAGACCCCCCAGCCGCCCCAGGGTGGCCTGGCAGGAGGAGGTTGGGGCTCCCCAGGAGCTCAGATCTCCACTGGACCCCAAGCACGTGGATGTGGTCCAGCCACTGCAGATCGGTGAGTCAGGGGCCCTGGTTGTCTGGCCAGGGTGGGGCCCAGCTATCGCTCTCTGCTCCACACCGGGATCACGGTTCCCACACGCTGGCAGGGGGTTCCATGGGTGGTGATTATGCTGCCTGAAGCCCAGGGCTGCTCGGAGCTGGGAGCCGGCCCCAGCACAGCCTCTGCGGGCAGAGGGGACCCAGCTCCTGCTGCAGGACACGGGCAGCGAGAGGCAGCTGGGCGGGCAGGAGGCAGCCGTGCTGCGGGACGGGGACCTTTCCTGCCCGTCTGAAGCGAGTTCCTCACCCGCTGCACTGGGGGCTTTCCCCGTCCTGCCTGGCTCCAGCATCGCAGCCCGTCTGCTGGGCACCCTGCAGCCCTGACACGCACGGGGAGACTGTGCCGGGGCAGCGGGCACTGGGATGGACATGGGGCAGAGCTCCTTCTGCTCTGTCCTGCCTGCAAACCCTCTCTGCAGCCCTCCCTGCTCTCCTCCTTTATTAGATGCTGGCTGGTTACCTGTCTACCAATTCGAAAGGAGACGCGTGGACTCCATCGTGTCCTTTGTCAGCAGCCCAGAAAAGGTAACCATGGCCGTTTGGAAGGCGGCTGAGCCGGTGTCTGCTGACAGGGGCTCTGCTGCGGGTGCCGGAGGGTGCTGGCTGGGCAGAGCTGCCTCTCCCAGGGCACTAATTGGCACTGCACCCCCATGCTGTGGTGCCGCTGGCTGTGTGTCCCCATCTCACGCTCCCTGTTTGTCTCTCTGCTCCCTGGCTGCCAGGAGGAGAGCCAGAAGATTCCGTTTCTTCAGAACATTTGTGACCTGTGCTACAACAGCAAGCGCCACGGCCCTCCACAGGGCCTAGATCTCTTCTGCCAGAGATATGGTCTGGCAGAGAATATCAAGGTGAGGGGATACGTGGCGTCTCTGGGGAAGGGGGCGATGCCCCCGGCACCCTGTGAGGACACCGCTGGGCAGGGCCAGGGGCTGGTGGCACTGGGTGCTGGCAGCTGCAGGTCCCATCCCGGCTGTGCTGTGCAGGTGCTGCTGGAAGAGGAGCCCAGAAACAAACTGCGCACGGCGGTGCGGTGGAACGCCATGCTTGCCATTGCCGAACTGAGGTACCTGCCCATCCCTCCCGGGGACCCTGCACGAGATCTCGAAGCACTGCTCCAAATACCCAAGTGTGACTGGCTCCTCTCTCTTTGCAGCGCAGTGGAGAGGGTGCTGGAGGGCAAGGAGGCAAGCCTCCTCCAAGCCTGCTTCTCTAGTGTCTTCTTGCTTCCTCCAGAAGAGAAAATGCAGGATATGGGCCGCTATCTCTTCTTAAAAGTAAGTGCTTGGTGAACTGCAGGACCCAACAGTCCCTCTGGCTGCTCCCTGTTCACCCCATGCTGATATATAACCAGAAAGACAAGGCAGGGTTGGTCTCAGCTCTGCTTTCACACCCTCATGCCTTCATCTGCTGACAGTTGGCCTGGCCACATCCAGTGCCAATTGCTGCTCTGCCCGTAGCAGGTTATTTGCCCCTGAGTCTCTCCCAGACACAGAAAATCAGCACAGGAGTTGCCTCTTGGCACTGAGAGTTCATATCAGTCCCCCGTGTGTGAAACAGATGGCAGGAAACACGGCCAAAACTCGTTGTCTCCTTGCAGACCATGGAAGCCATGGACAACATGCTGCAGGCATTGGTGCTCGGCTCTTCAGCCTCCAGAGTCAGCGAGCTGCTCCAGAATATCTTCCAGGTCTGGCGTGTGCAAAGAGTGGGCTTCACAAGGGCTGTTCCTCACCCTGGGGACAGGGTGTCCCCTCTGGAGTGGACAGTCCTACCCGGTGCCGTGCAGAGAGCGCTGCCGGGAGGGTGCCCACCTCCCCGGGGAACCAGGGGCTGCCCGCCAGGCTCTTCTGCAGCACAGTGGCGGCAGAGGGTGACATCTGCCTCCCTGCCTGGCCACAGGGCGGGCCCAGGGCATTTGTTCCAAGCCTGCCAGGGGCCTGAGGGCCAGAACCCCACCACAGGCTTTGCTTGAGAACAGAGTCCAGCCCAGGAGTGGAGCGGTGCTACTTCTGCTGGAGCGGTGGCTGCTCCCAGGGCTCACCAGCAGCTTCTCTCTTCCCAGATGCTCTTGACCTTCACCACCTCTGAGAGAGAATGTGTGCAGGAGAGGGCTGTGGGGAGGATTGAGAAGATGAGCTCTGCGCTATTCAGACATCCCACACTGGTGGTAAGGAGCCAGGCACCCTCCAGCCAGGCCGTCTCCCCATCCCTGCACCCCAGAGCAGCCTGCAGCTGCCCCATGCGGGGCTGCTGCCCAGGCAGCTGCTTTGGGAGCTGTGGCCGGCACGGGCCTGCAAAGCCCTGACTACCCACAGAGCCAGCCCTGGACACACGCTTGGGTTCCGGGCTTTGGCACCAGTGTCCCAGCAGCAGCCCCAGTCCTCCTGGCCACCAGCAAGCCCTGGTTCACGGCAGGGCCAGCACCCTGAGCCCATGAGTCCGACCCTCCTCCCTCACTCCAGGGCCTCTGTTCTCATCCTCCCCGTGCAGTCACTGCCGCCCCTGCTGCCAGCTTTGCTGCGGGCTCTGCCACCAGCACTGTCGGGTGTCTCTGCAGGGCTGCTGGCACTGCCTGGCTAAGCAGCAGCATCAGGGCGCTCGGTGTGATTTGGCTTCACTTCCTTCTTTTCTTTCCTTCCTCCCGTAGTCCTATGCGAGATACCTCAGAACTTCTGAAAGGACAGACATCGTCCTTGTGTTCATCGAGGCAATGAGAGACTCCAGCACCTTTGACAAGAAGCGGGCAACAGACTTGCTGGACATGGTCATGGAATTCCCTGACTTCTGGCTGGCGGATGTAAGTGGCCAGTGGCTGGATTTCCCTGCCAGGCTTCAGCCCTGTCAGGCCTTGTTCCTTCCTCCATCCCTACCCCCCAACCCCTGGTGTCTCAGGAATCTGAAGCCACATGAAGGTGGCAGAGAGGAATGGGAAGGACAGCTGAGGAAGTGGCTGCACTCAGTGACAGCGCCATCCTCACCTTATCTCCTCCAGCTGCCAAAGATCATGAGATGCATCCACAAAAACCTGGACAGCATCAACACAGCACCAGCTCGGCAGAGCGTGGCGTCCCTGCTTCTGCTCATGGCTGACAGGAGACCTGGGAAGGTGCTCACAACGCTGCTGAGGATCGCTCCGCCAGGAGACAGGTACTGGCCCCAAAAGCCACGAGGGCTTGTTCACTGTGGGGAGAGGGGCACAGAGCCAAGGGATCCTGCAGGACACCCCCGAGGAGCAGGACCCTCGCTCCCACCACATTTTCCAGCGCTGGGGGTCAGCCAGGCCCACAGCAGCCACAGCTGAGCAAGCCAGCCCAGAGCCCCCCACTGCGCTCCTGCCAGCCCCACGGGAGCACCAGCTCAGCCTCTGCTGCTGCCCAGGGCATCCCAAGCGTCCTGCAGCGCGGAGCTGGACACGCTGCTGTGGGCCAGGCTGCCCTGCTGACAGAGCGCTCTCTCGCAGGACTGCCCTGGACATGTGGGACATGATGATCTCCACACCCCGGCCTCTGAAGAAGATCTTAAGAAACCTGCGCAAAAGACTCCTGGTCATAGACTCCATGTTTCCCGCAGGCGTCATCAGTGGGTCAGAAAGTCCTGACATGGTGAGCGGGGCGGTGTCAAGCGAGCCATGTTGGCAGGTGGGGCTGGGGCATTGGGTGAGGTGGTGGCTTGGCCTTGGCTGGGGGTCAGGCAGTGGGTGAGAGCTCCACACGCCCTCCCTGCCGTGCTGGGGCCTGATGGCTGCCTGGGGAGCTTTCCAGGCACGGAGTCTCTCCAAGACATCTGCCCATGGGGGCCTGTGGGAAAAGGGGACGGCTGAGCAGGACACAGGGAGTCATTGCTTTTCAACCCTCCCTGCCCTGGCCCTGCTCTCCTGTATCTCCGTGGCTGTGCCCATGGCCACCACCTGCCAGGAGGGTGCCACAGAGATTCCTGTGCCACCACCTGCCATGAAGCTGGACAGGAGGCTGGTACTCAGTGACTGGCTTTTTTGCCACGGTGGTCTTTGATCCTTTCACAAAAATGAAACTGTTGTTCATACAGGCAAGAAAAATACAGTCTCTCCTGCCACAAGTTGTGGGGTTGCTCGACTACAGCAACACAGAAGTGAAAAGGAGAGTCCTGACATTCTTCCGCAGCGTGATGGGACACCTGAAGAGGGAAGAGGCCAGGCCCACTGTCGAGCAGCTGGAGGAAAAGCTCCTGCCCCTCTTTGATGATGTAAGGCTGATGACGGAGACTGAGCCCTGGGGGTGGGCAGCCTGCAGTGACAGCTGCCCTTCAGCCCAGCCCCGTGGACAGCACTGGGAGCAGGCTCTGCTCCCCCGGGCTCTCGTGGGATGGCTTCTGGGCTTCTGCACAGCCTGACCCTGGAGCATCTCCCCTCACGTCAGCCCCGATACTGCCCCTGCTCACCACGGGCAGAGAGCTGCTGGGATTGAAGTCCGGCTTTCCTCCTTCCTCCCAGGAGTCCAGCCAGCTGCGAGAGCTCTCCATCTGCCTGTTCAGAGAGCGGGTGCAGTCAGTGATGGTGCACGACAAGAAGAGGATTAAGAGCTACGTGCACCGTGCACTGCTCCCCCTCTTCTTTCGTTTGAGCGATCAGAACAACAACGTGGCCAAGGTACAGATTTCCACGCTGAGCACTGAGGCAGAGAGGGGTGTGCTGACAGCACACAGGTGGCCTGGGCACCAGGGGACAGGGCTGCTGGCAACTGGCAGCCTCCTCCAGCCCATAGGAAGGGTCCTTACAGACCCAGCACGAGTAGCGGTAGAGAAGCTGCCATGGCCATTTCCACCACCTGCCATAGCTGGTCTCACAGGGCTCAGCAGCAGCCTGTGGCCACCGAGGCCTGAACCGGCGCATCCCTACGGGCACCTCAGCTGTCCCTGCAGGTGCTGGGTCTCGAGCTTTGAGCCTCAGTCTCTGTCCCCCAGGGCTGTGCCCAAGAGAGCCCCAGATGTTTGGGCCAGGGCATGTCGCTGCCCCCAAAGGGCAGGTGTTCCAGAAACAAAGCCAAGAATGGGGGGACGCAAGGTCTCCTTATGCAGACTGTGGGTGCCATGTCCCAGCTTCTGCTGTTCCGCAGGCAGCCAGGGAAGCCCTCCTTGGTGCAGCAGAGCTCCTGAAATGGAAGCAGCTCAGACACCTAGTGCGGACTCAGCAGACATGGAGGATTGGAGAGAGCTTGGTGAGAACAGCGAAGGCCCAGGCTGACTGAGGGCTGCCCCACATGTCTGGGCTGTGGGCTCTGCAGATGTGCCTCGCCCGCCCTGCTGCAGCCCCGAGCTGCATCCTTGTTCCCTGTCCTCAAGAACAGAACCCCCAAGGGCTCTTCCCTCTGCCCCAGGCCTGGCGGGAAGGAGGACTCTCAGCACCCCGGGACCACTCTGCTTGTGTCTGTCTCTCAGCCTCAGCCCAACAGGGCTACTGGCTGGGGGGCAGGAGTGGCCTGCGGGGAAAGGGAAACCTGGGTTACTGGGAGGAGGGACTGGTCCAGCCAGCTCGGGGTGGGCTGCAGACAGTGACATGCTCACACCCTTGTGCTCTCTCCAGCTGGAGCAGGACAGGAGCAGGGCTCAAGAGTTCTTGAGCCAGAGCCTGCCATACCTGAGGGATGCTCAGGCCAGCTTGCGAGAGGCGGCCGTGAGGTTCATCGGTGAGTCACAGCCCCAGGGTCCCTCTCTTGGCAGCCTGGCCCCAGTCCCCACTGCTGCCCTGGCACAAGGAGCAGCCCTGTGGCTTCAGAACCCCAGCTGCCCCGTGCAGGGCCTTGGCCTCCCCTCCCAGCCCTGCCCACACAGGTGGGCTTGGTGGCTGCCTTGCTCAGTCCCGCTATGTCAGCTCTGGGGTATCCCCTGGGGCCAGCTCTGATGAGGGGGAGGGAGCAGGGGCTGACGGAACTCTGTGCCCAGGGCTGGCTGCGCGGCCCCTGAGGGACCGAAGGGAGGAGGAGAAGCTGGCTGAGATCTGCAGTGGTGAGTAGGGAGCCTGGTCAGGAGGGGATGCCTGGGTGTCTCTGCAGACGTGGGAGATCATCTGGGCTCTGCTTCTTTCTGTTGCAGCCCTTCGGCCCTTGGAGACGGACAGTAAATCCTTCGTCCGCTCCCTCGCTGCTCAGACCATTGTCATCCTGAGCAGTCCAAGGGAGCAGCCACGATCACGATGGGCCCTGCAAGCCCTGTGCTGCTGGCGTCGCTGACCCAGGTGGAGGAGCAGCTCTGCTTGCGGAAAAATGGTTGGATTTTAATAAAGAGCCCTTCTTGAAGTTGGGTTGGATGTCTGGCTTTTCCAAGGACCCCAGAACCTCTCTGATTGCTGTGGCACTTTTGAGAGCACAGCCCGGCATCATGGGCAAGGGTGACGTAGCAGACAGGAGCACTTGCAATGAGGTTGTCCAGGGCAGCTGAGATGAATCTCACTGGGCCAGTGGGGTTTGTTCCTGGAGTCACACACAGAAATGTCAGGGTCTGTCAGGCATCCACATCTGAGCTGGCATCCTGGACTCCTTCTGCACCCAGGGGTGTTCAGAGACAGAGTCTGTCCCTTTTACACACAGAGGCAGGAGCCACAGTGTCTGTCTGGCCTTCTGTTGCCACTGCCAAGGGTTGGGAGGCACCTCAGCCCTGTGGTGTGTCACCCTGCTCTGCACTCAGCTGAGATGTCCCACGCCATGAGGAATGGACATGGGGACATTGGTTAAAGGAACCACAACCCAGTGCTGATTTTAGGCAGTTTGCACGGGATTTGAGGCAGTTTGCTGGGGGAAATCCCATGGGAAAGACTGCTTGAAGGAAAAGGGGCCCAAGATAGCTGGATTGCATTCAGAGATTGCTTCTTCCATGCTCAGGATCAGAGCATCCCCACACGTAGGAAGTCAAGGAAGGGAGCCAGGAGGCCTGTGTGGTTGAACAGGGACCTGTTGGGTATGCTCAAGCAGAAGAGGAGAGTTTACAGGTCGTGGAAGCAGGGGCTGGCCACTTGGGAGGAATATAAGGCTGCTGTTAGAGGATGTAGGAAGGCAGCTAGGATAGCCAAGGCCTCCTTAGAATTACAGCTGGTGAGAGGGGTCAAGGACAGCAAAAAGAACTGTTTCAAATACATAGCAGATAAAACTAATACCAGAGGCAATGTAGGCCCACTGATGAACGGGGTGGGTGCCCTGGTGGCAGAAGATACAGAGAAGGCAGAATTACTGAATGCGTTCTTTGTCTCTGTCTACTCTGCCGGAGGCTGTCCTGGGGAGCCCTGTACCCCTGAGACCCCGGATGAAGCCAGGTCAATGGAGGAGTTTGCTTTAGTCGATGAGGACTGGGTTAGGGAGCAATTAAATAGTCTGGACATCCATAAATCCATGGGTCCGGATGGGATGCACCCACGGGTGCTGAGGGAGCTGGCTGAAATCATTGCTGGACCGCTCTCCATCATCTTTGCCAAGTCTTGGGAAACGGGGGAGGTGCCCGAGGATTGGAGGAAAGCAAATGTCATTCCAGTCTTCAAAAAGGGCAAGAAGGAGGACCCGGGTAATTATAGACCGGTCAGCCTCACCTCTGTCCCTGGGAAAGGAATGGAACAGCTTATCCTTGGTGCCATCTCTAGGCATATCAAGGATAAGAGGGTTATTAGGGACAGTCAGCATGGCTTTACCAAGGGTAAGTCGTGCTTGACCAACCTCATAGCCTTTTATGAGAATGTAACAAGGTGGATGGATGATGGCAGAGCGGTGGA